>NC_053028.1:509237707-509254614 GCF_003073215.2 Triticum urartu | reverse complement strand
CGGTAGGCGATGGCTGTCGACGGCGTGGAAGCAGATCTAGGAGGATAGACGGTGGCGGCGGGGCGCGGTGGATGAGACGGTCGTAGGAGCGGTGCCGGGAAGGTGGACGACGGCGGGGATGAAGCGAGAGGACGGGATGTAAGGATCCCGGTCCAAAGCCGTGGATGAGAGAGGTCGATCTCTTGTAATGGACGGCGGCGTCGGGGTATCAGCTCCGGCATGGTGGAGGAGGACGGCGGTGGATGGGGTGGAGAACGGCGGCGGACGGAGGAGGGTGGGGTGGAGAGGGTGTTTTGGCGCCCACGGAGTACGAATGGGGAAAAGGGAGGTAGAGAGGAAGGGGGAACCATGTATTCAGGGCGCGCTTGTCTCAAATGCGAGGAAATTTATAAACTTAGCCCCCGTTTCAAATTTGTACTACATCACAACAACATTAGTAGGTTGGGGATAGGACGGTAATCTCGCATACACCGAATATTTGCCGACGAGAGTTTGTTTTTGGCGCCCACCGTGTATGAATATGAATCGGGGAGGGAGTCGATTTCGACCGAGGATACACTGTGTTTTGGCGCCCACCGTGTATGAATCCGGGTGAGAGGCGGTTACGTCATGTTTGGGTGAAATTACAAACCTACCCCTATCGGAACCTATAGAAATCCAGCAGATAGGCTTTGCCTGGCAGGGATAGGCAGTAGTGATTTCCATCTCGCAGATTTTGGTTTCGGGCGGTTACTGCAACTTTCCCCGCTTCGTTCAAATTTTGCAGAGTGCACGTTTACCGTGCCAACTCAATTCAAATCCCATTTGTATTCTATTTTTTCCGGGCGGGTCCATTTTCAATTGGAATTACATTCTATATACATCATTTTTTATATATACTTTCAAAAGCACAACACCATTTATACATAAATATGGTTTACAAATGGCATGATCTCAGATTCATAAGGTTGTATCCATCAATTTGGATTTTCAAATATTTGAAACCACTTTATGTTGAAATCCAATGTATGCATTCCTCGCTAACTGTCTCCAATTAATGTATGTTTCATGCGGGTTTTTTTACTTCTCAAACATGTATAATGTGTTTCACACATGCAACATATAGTGTAATCCCGTTTAGACATTAATTGCATATAAACCATGCATTGTTTGTAATTGAAGAATCTATGGATCACCAATATTGATAAACCATATAACATTACACGTGTGCCCAAATTCAAATGAATATGCATGTTTGATACACCAATTTGCGTTATGATATTATTGATGTCGTGATCTCCAGTTTAAATATTTGAATCCCCTTTAATCCAGATATTCGTCTCATATAGCTATCACTCATGCTTATATAGGACTATCTCTCTGGACCTATACACATTCATTGTCTCTCAGGTCTCTCTCGTGCTACCTGTATGTTGACAATGATCTTTTATCTTCGTAACACACTGACGGTACTCTCTCCCTCGACCTTCATCACTCTATCTCTCTCTAAGTATATCTCGCTCCCTGCTATGTGTCTCTAACTATGATTCTCCATGTGGAATCTCTTTCTCTCACACAAACACAAAACTTTGTCTCCCGGGGTCTCATTTCTCTCTACTATTCCCATGTGTGCCACTCGCACACCCCTCATACAGAGATGTCTTTCGCTCCTTAGATATGAGAACCTACGACTCTTCCTCTTCAATATCTCTTTCTCACACACAAACACAAACTCTGTCTCCCAGGGTCTCATATTTCTCCATTGTTCTCTTGTATGTCGCTCACACACACCCTCTCTCCCTAGAGATATCTTGCGTTCCCTCGTATGTCTCTCTAGCTATCACTCTCATTGTGAAATATCTTTCTCTCTCGCAGACACAAAACTCCGTCTCTCTGGATCTCATTTCTCTCTGATATCTGTTTGTATGTGACTCACATGCACCCTCTCTCTATCTCTCTCACACCCACACACATAACCCAGCCTTCTGATCCACTCGACTCCTATCTCTAACGCACACTAGCTAGCATCTTTATCTTTCTATTTATCTGTTTCTCCATCAACCTTCTTTCTCGCCCTCACTCTTGATTCCTATCACGCACACTACATATGTTTCTCTCTACATGCAGTCAAGTGCCCTCTCACACACATATATAACTTCACCCTTTGAACCACCCGACGGTCATCTCCAACACCCAAACTAGCGGATGTCCCTCTAGCTAGCATCTCCATCTCTGTATCTATCTGTAGTTTCTCCGTCAACATTTCTTTCTCGCACGGAGTCTTGCTTCCTATCACCCACACTATATATGTCTCTCCATACATATGCATTTATAGGTTGGTCTCTTTTGCACAATCGTTGCGCCTCACTCCTCTGCTCGCCATAGATGCATGCTCCAGCCCACGCCACTATCTCTTAAAGACAAAAACACATGCTCAATTGTCGGGCCTTCTTCCCTGCATTCTCACATGCATGCATATTGTCATACCGACCCGTCTCTCCCATGTCGTTGATCTTATGACTTATGTCTTATTTCTTTTATCTCAATCATGCGCGCGCGCACACACACACACATCCCACGTATACATGTATACCTCTCACACATCCACGTTCAAGGTCTCTATGTCTCCATACGTAGTTAATTACCCTCAATCCTAACGCCACATCGAATCGTTCTCCTATTTTATGCACATAACTTCCGCCTGGATGGGTAAAAGACACACTCACACTTAACAATCTCCTTCTAGCTACCCCCTGTAACACCCTCGATGTGACTATATCTCCCACGTGTCGAGGCACGACTTAGAGGCATAATCACATTGAAGGCCTATGTCACAAGTTAGGCAATCTTCACAACATCCCATGTAATATAAATCATAAAGGAGAGATAACATAGTTGGCTTACACTCGCCACGTCAATCAAGTACATAAATAACATTACATCATCCAAACACTCATGGCCCGACTATGGCACCAAAATAAAAGAGAACCCAACATGCGACACGGTCCCAATCACCCCCAACTGGGCACCACTACTGATCATCAGGAAAGGAAACATAGTAACGTTGAGAGTCTTCGTCGAACTCCCACTTGAGCTCAAGCGCGTCTCCTGGAGCGGAATCATCAGGCCCTGCATCTGGTGTAATAGTAATCTGTGAGCCACAGGGACTCAGCAATCTCGCACCCTCGCGATCAAGACTATTTAAGCTTATAGGTATGGCAAGGTTAAAATATGTGGAGCTGCAGCAAGCGTCTAGCATATATGGTGGCTAACTTATTCGCAAAAGAGAGCGAGAAGAGGAGGCAAAGCGCGAGCGAGAAACTAGAGAGCAACCTGCGCAAACATTACTCCAACACCGTGTCCACTTCCCGGACTCCGCCGAGAAGAGGCCATCACGGTAACACACTCAGTTGATTCATTTTAATTAAGTTAAGGTTCAAGTTATATACAACCGGACATTAACAAATTCCCATCTTCCCATAACCGCGGGCACGGCTTTCGAAAGTTCAAATCCCTGCAGGGGAGTCCCAACTTAGCCCATGACAAGCTCTCACGGTCAACGAAGGAATATACCTCCTCCCAAGATGTTCCGATCAGACTCGGTATCTCGGTTCTTCAAGACACTTCGGCAGGTTAAAACAAGACCAGCAACACCGCCCGAATGTGCCGACAAATCCCGATAGGAGCTGCACATATCTCTTTCTCAGGGCACACTCATATTGTCTAAACTTCCGGTAGGCCAGCCCAGAGTTGCCCCTGGTAGCCACCGACGGCTGACAGTTTGGACCAACACTCAGAGGAGCATTGGCCCGGGGGGGGGGGGGTTTAAATAAGATGACCCTTGGGCTCCGGAAACCCAAGGGAAAAGAGGCTAGGTGGAAAATGGTAAAACCAAGGTTGGGCATTGCTGGAAAAGCTTTAATCAAGGCGAACTATCAAGGGGTTCCCATTATAACCCAACCGCGTAAGGAACGCAAAATCCGGGAACATAACACCGATATGACGGAAACTAGGGCGGCAAGAGTGGAACAAAACACTAGGAGAGAGGCCGAGCCTTCCACCCATTACCAAGTATATAGATGCATTAAGATAACATGGCAATATAATGATATCCCAACAAGTAAATAAATGTCCCAACAAGGAACGGCCTCCAATCTTCACCTGCAACTAGCAACACTATAAGAGGGGCTGAGCAAAGCGGTAACATAGCCAATCAACGGTTTGCTAGGACATGGTGGGTTAGAGGTTTGACATGGCAATTTGGGAGGCTTGAAAGCAAGTGGTAGGCATCATAGCATTGGCATAGCAAAAGAGCGAGCAAACTAGCATAGCAAAGATAGTAGTGATTTCGAGGGTATGATCATCTTGCCTGCACAGTTGTCAGAGTTGACTGGATCCTCGAAACCAAACTCAACGGGCTCCTCGTTAGCGAACCCGTCTCCCGGCTCTACCCAAACAAGACAAACAAGCAACAAGGATACAATCAACCACGTGCAAGGATCAAACAAGATGATGCAAAGATGATATGCTATGCGGGATGCGATGCGGGATGCAAATACAAGATATGACAGGGGAATGCATGAACGTGGCCTCAACTTGGGAATCCAAGCGTTCCACTGGAAAGATGAGATGAAATCGCTTGAAAACAATATGAAGAACGCCAGAATCGGAGTTACGGTTTAGCATTGGCATAGCAAAAGAGCGAGCAAACTAGCATAGCAAAGATAGTAGTGATTTCGAGGGTATGATCATCTTGCCTGCACAGTTGTCAGAGTTGACTGGATCCTCGAAACCAAACTCAACGGGCTCCTCGTTAGCGAACCCGTCTCCCGGCTCTACCCAAACAAGACAAACAAGCAACAAGGATACAATCAACCACGTGCAAGGATCAAACAAGATGATGCAAAGATGATATGCTATGCGGGATGCGATGCGGGATGCAAATACAAGATATGACAGGGGAATGCATGAACGTGGCCTCAACTTGGGAATCCAAGCGTTCCACTGGAAAGATGAGATGAAATCGCTTGAAAACAATATGAAGAACGCCAGAATCGGAGTTACGGTTTGGAAAAGGCAAGCGATTCAAATATGACACCGGTCTGCGATTTACAGCAAGTAGCCATCTAAATGCAATGTGAGGAACATGCTACAGCACCCAAACATTACAATAAAATACATGGAAGGGATGAATTCAAGATTATTAACAAAAGTCTAGCACTGAGATACGGCCAATTCATCCATTAACAGGTTCAAACAAGCATGGCAAAAATGCATATGGCAAACAGATTTCAGACTTTGTGAAATTAACACTTGTCTGGAATTTCAGATCAGGTAGCACTCTTCGGAGCAACAAAACTACATGCTACAGGACCTGAACATGGCAAAGTAAAGCATGGCATGGAGCTACTCAAAGAGCTTAACAAAAGTCCCTTAGTGACCTTGAGCCAAAAGGGATCAGAAAATACAATTGCAAGCATGTGAACATAGCAAAAACATAATCAGTTTTCAGACTTAGTGAAAACTGGCACATGCTGAAACATATCAAGTAGGCATGTTTACGAGCTCGATGCACTCACTACGGAGCAAGTCATGACAAGCTAAGCATACATCTATCAAGAACACACAAAATGCAAGCTAGACATGGCAAGAACAATACATAGCATGCACGGATCAACTACAACATCATCGGCAAAATTGCAAACAAGTTGACAATCTGCCCAGATTCACAAAGTAGCAAAAGTAGAGCTCGATTGACTCAAGCTAGGGTGCTCCATAATTGCAAACAAAGACATGGATGGATAGAGCACTACAAGATTAACAAAACATCCTTACTGATCATCCTCAAAAGAGGCACGGATCACTAGGGAACAACATGAACATATGGCCATATGAAGTAAACAGCTCAAGGACTTAGTGGAATTGCTAAGTCCCTGAAATCAGAATTAACAAGTGCACCACTTTGCAAGCTTGTGCTAGTCACCACACACATCACAAAAATACATGGGTTGCACCTCTGGAAAGATGAAAAACCCCTTAACAAAACATATGTAGAACTCATGGGCATATCATGCACACAATAATCATGGCAAAAATGACAAAAAGCTAAATGGAGTAGCAGATCTGACAATTATCTCAAGTATCCCTCTTCTAACAGCATTTCAGGCATCAAGATGAACTCAAATGAAAATGATGCAATGGGATGAAATGATTTACTCTCTGAGATGAACATTTTGATATGCTATATGCATGAATAGGAGCTACGGATGCAGAGTTATAGCATGATGAAGATGAGCACATGGATCTGGGATTTCGGGACTTGGAAGAAAATCACACCCCGGGAAAAGTGGATCTCGCGGATCGGGACGGAGCGGTGCGGGGACGGGAGAGGGCGTTTGGATTGGGGACCGGTGGATCTGGTCCCGATCCGGATCCGGCCGGAGTCTCGACGGAGTTCACCGGGGAGGTTACCGAAGATGGTGGTGGAGACGGCCGGAGCAACGCAGGGCGGCGGCGCGGCGAGCACCGGGCGCCGAGGCGGGCCGCGGCGGCCGGCGCGGAGGCGGCGATGACCGGGCGGTGGGGCGGCGTGGTCCGACCGAGCCTCGGGCGCGAGGAGGCGGGGCGAGGGAGCGGGCCGCGGGGGCCGGCTCCGGGCTCCCGGGCCGCGGCGGCGGCTGGCGGCGGAGGTGCCACATGGCAGCCTGCCACTGGTGCGGGCGGGCGGCGGACGGTGTCCGGCCGGCACGGACGTGTCCGGCGCGGCGCGGTGGATTTTTTTTAGGGTTAGAGGAAGGGGAAGATCCGCGAATTTCGGGAGGGGACTTTAAATAGAGGTAGAGGGAGCTAGGAGAGTCCAAATGAGGTGCGGTTTTCGGCCACGCGATCGTGATCGAACGCTCTAGATGATGGAGAAGGCTTAGGTGGGTTTTGGGCCAAATTGAAGGGGTGTTGGGCTGCAACACACACGAGGCCTTTTCGGTCCCTCGATTAACCGTTGGAGTATCAAACGAAGTCCAAATGATACGAAACTTGACAGGCGGTCTACCGATAGTAAACCAAGGCCGCTTGGCAAGTCTCGGTCCAATCCGGAAATGTTTAATCCCCACACACGAAAGAAAGCTAGAAATGACCACCGGAGGAGAACAAAGCGCCGGAATGCAAAACAGACAACGGGAAAATGCTCGAATGCATGAGACGAACACGTATGCAAATGCAATGCACATGATGACATGATATGAGATGCATGACAATGACAACAACACATGGAGACAAAGACCCGAACCCGAGAAAATAAAATAACTTAACGCCGAAAACGGCAAGAGTTGGAGTACAAATTGGGAAAGTTACATCCGGGGTGTTACAACACTCCACCACTACGAAAGGATCTCGTCCCGAGATCTAGGACTGAAAGAACGCCGAGTATTCAGAACGGAGGTGATCCTCGCGTTCCCAGGTAGCTTCACGGTCGGAATGGTGTGACCACTTGACTTTGAGAAATTTGATTGACTTGTTGCGAGTCTTGCGTTCAGTCTCTTCAAGAATAGAAACTGGGTGCTCACGATAGGAGAGATCTTCTTGGAGCTCAATGTCCTCGAAGTTGACAGTGCAGTCAGGAGTCTTGAAGCACTTTCAGAGCTGAGAGACATGGAACACGTCATGAACATTTGCAAAGTTTGAAGGAAGCTCGAGTTGATAGGCGAGGTCGCCTCTCTTGCTGACAATCTTGAAAGGTCCCACGTATCTAGGGGAAGCTTCCCTTTGATACCGAAGCGACGAGTACCTTTCATAGGAGAGACGCGGAGGTAAACATGATCTCCGATCTCGAAAGCCAAATCACGGTGCTTACTATCATAGTAGCTCTTCTGACGGGATTGGGTTGCTTTGAGGTTATGACGAATGACTTTGCACATTTCTTCTGCCTCTGTGATTAAGTCATTACCCAAAAGCTGATGTTCACCGGTTTCAGACCAGTTGAGAGGGGTACGACACTTCCTGCCATACAGAATTTCAAATGGGGCCTTGCCCGAACTTGCTTGAAAACTGTTGTTGTAGGAGAATTCAGCATAAGGAAGACAATCCTCCCACTTCATGCCGAAGGAGATCACACAAGCCCTGAGCATATCTTCAAGAATCTAGTTGACACGCTCGACTTGACCGCTAGTTTGAGGATGGAAAGCTGTGCTGAAGCGGATGTTGGTGCCCATGGCCTTCTGAAAAGAATCCCAAAACTTGGATGTAAAAATGCTGCCACGGTCTGAAGAGATCACTTGAGGAATACCATCCAGAGAGACAATACGAGAGGTATAGAGTTCCGCCAATTGAGCTGCAGTGATCGACTCTTTGATAGGCAGAAAGTGAGCCACTTTGGTGAGTTTGTCGATGACAACGAATATAGAATCATTGCCACGTTTGGACTTTGGAAACCCAGTCACGAAGTCTATTTCAATGTGGTCAAACTTCCATTCTGGAATGGCAAGAGGTTGGAGGAGACCAGCTGGCCTTTGGTGTTCTGCCTTCACTCTTCTGCAGACATCACATTCATTCACGAATTGAGCAATCTCGCGCTTCATTCGAGTCCACCAATAAGCCTGCTTAAGGTCCTGATACATCTTCGTGCTCCCAGGGTGGATGGAGAGGAGAGAATTGTGAGCCTCGTTCATGATCACTTTACGGAGGTCACCTTTGGGTACAACAATACGATCCTCGAAGAAGAGAGTATCCTTGTCGTCAAGGCGGTAGCACTTGTACTTGGGTTGACTCTTGGCAATCCCAATCTTCACCTTTTTCACCATAGCATCAAGAAGCTGGGCTTGGCGAATCTGGTCTTCCAAGGTAGGAGAGACTTGAAGGTTGGCGAGGAAACCTTGAGGAACAACTTGCAGATTAAGTTTGCGGAAAGCTTCACAAAGCTCGGGTTGATAAGGCTTGAGAATCAGACTGTTGCAATAAGCCTTTCTGCTCAATGCGTCAGCAATCACATTGGCCTTGCCTGGAGTATACTCGATACTCGGATTATACTCTTGAATCATTTCGACCCATCGAGTTTGCCTGAGGTTGAGATTAGGCTGAGTGAAGATGTACTTGAGACTCTTGTGATCAATGAAAATGTCCACTTTTCTTCCCAATAAGAGATGTCTCCAAGTCAAAAGAGCATGCACAACTGCCGCCAACTCGAGATCATGAGTGGGGTAGTTCTTCTCATTAGGCTTCAACTGGCGAGAGGTATAAGCAACAACTTTCTTCTCTTGCATCAATACTGCGCCAAGACCTTGGAGAGAGGCATCACAAAAGACCTCGTACGGCTTGGATTCATCAGGCGGAGTCAGAACTGGAGCAGTGATCAATTTCTCTTTCAAAGTGTTGAAAGCAATGTCACACTCCGGAGACCAAACGTACTTGACGTGCTTCTGGAGAAGATTAGAGAGAGGCTTCGCGATCTTAGAAAAGTTTTCAACGAATCTTCGGCAATAGCTTGCGAGACCGAGGAAGCTACGGAGTTGCTTCACGTTCTGAGGAGGTTCCCAATTCACAATTGCAGACACCTTCTCAGGATTCACGGCAATGCCCTTGGCAGAGATGATATGACCAAGATAAAGAACCTCATCGAGCCAAAATTCACACTTGGAGAACTTGGCGTAGAACTGATGTTCTCTGAGCTTATCAAGAACCAAACGCAAGTGCTTGGCATGATCTTCCTTGTTCTTGGAGAAAACCAGAATGTCGTCGAGATAGACCAAAACGAAGTCATTGGTGTAGGCGTTGAAGATGAAGTTCATCATGCGAGAGAAAGTCGGAGGAGCGTTGACGAGGCCAAAAGACATGATAGTGTATTCATATGAACCATAGCTTGTCCTGAAAGCCGTCTTGGGAATATCTTGCTCACGGATTCGAATCTGATGATAGCCCATACGGAGATCGAGCTTGGAGAATACTTGGGCACCTTTGAGTTGTTCGAACAGCTCGTTGATGTTGGGAAGTGGATATTTGTTCTTGATGGTCTTCTTGTTCAATGGATGGTAATCAACACAAAGTCGGTCCATTCCATCCTTCTTCTTCACAAAAAGAACACCACAACCCCACGGAGAAGAACTAGGCCGGATGAGACCCATTTTCTCTTGAATATCGAGTTGCTTCTTCATCTCCTTCAACTCTTCAGGTCCGAGCTTGTAAGGACGCTTGCACACAGGTTCCGTGCCAGGCTCAAGATCAATAACGAATTCAAATGGCCGGTGCGAAGGCATTCCTGGAAGCTCTTCTGGAAAGACGTCTTGATATTCGCAAACGACTGGAATTTGAGAGATGGCATCAAGTTCACCCTTCTCATTGAGAGAAAATAGACGGATGGTATTATCCCGAGCGGCAAAGACAATTACATCCTCAGACGAATGAGTCAATTGAATCTGCCTTGCTGCACAATCAAGCTGAGCCTTGTGCTTAGAAAGCCAATCCATTCCGAGAATAAGATCAATATCCGAGTTACCAAGAATCATTGGAGAAGCCAGAAACTTGAAATCACCCATCGAGATAGAAATATCCGGAACTTCGTAGTTAGCAAGCAAGCATCTACCCAGAGAGACAAATGCTAATGGCTTATGCATAACTTGAGAAAACCACCCATGCTTAGATGCAAAAGGTCTCGAGATAAAGCAATGCGATGCACCAGTGTCAAAAAGAACTTTTGCAGGAACATCATTAACAGGAAGGTTACCCATGATGACATCTGATGAATCCTCTGCCTGAGCTGCATTCACCATATTGACCTTGGCGTACTTGGGGTTATGCTTGACCATAGCTATACTTGCCGATCTGACAGGAGGAGGAGGAAGACGCCTCTGGTTGAAACACTTGTTGGCATAGTGACCCTTCTATTGGCACTTGTTGCACGTGACCTCTGAAAGCGGACGGTGATATAGAGCACTCGATCTTGGAGCTTGAGACGAAGTCTTGTTCTGAAAGCCAGGGTTGGGTGGGTGGGAAGAACCACCGCCACCTTTGCTCTTCTGCTGATACGGCTGACGGAACGGAGGAGGAGGAAGCCAATACTTTTGCTGCTTGGCCACTTGAGTAGAGGAAGAAGGAGTAGCATCTCTGACTCGCTTCTTGGAAGCATCACACCTCAACTGAGCAGCCTCTTGCTTCAATGCCATGTTGTAGAACTCATCGTACCTCAAGGGCTCAAAGAGAACAAGAGCTAGCTGAATTTCTTCTCTGAGACCACCCCTGAACTGGTATATCATGCTCTTCTCATCAGGTACGTCCTGCTTGGCAAAGCAGGCGAGCTTCTGAAACAACTTGTTGTAGTCATAGACAGACAAAGAGCCTTGCTTCAGGTTGCGGAATTCCTCACGCTTGCTTTCAACCACGCTCTGAGGAATATGATGAGCTCAGAAATCTTGACGGAATTCATACCAAGTGATAACACGTCCACCTCTGGAGTCCTTGTACTGCTGGAACCATTCTGCAGCTTGATCTTCCAGTTGGAAGGAAGCGAACTTGACAAAGTCCTCAGGCCTGACGTTACTGCACTCGAAATGCTTGCACAGATCCACAAGCCAATCGTCAGCATCGGTTGCCTCAACACAATTGCTGAAAGTCTTTGGCCCGTTAGCAAGGAACTGGTTGAGTGTAGCAAAGTGATTCTGATTGTTGCCTTGATTTCCTTGGTTGCCTTGATTGCGCTCTTGAAGAATTTGCATGATCAACTGTGTGTTTGCATTGGTTGCGGCCATCACAGCTTGCCATGCCTCCGGAGGAGGTGGAGGTGGTGGCGGATCAGGATTCGGAGTTGTGCGCGTTGGAGGAGCCATCCTGAAGAGGTTGACATCCATTAGCACATTGATAGACAAATATTGAAGCTGAATCCAACGGAATGAAAATTGCAACATATAGTCTTCACATCCGAACAAAATGAACGAATGCATTCCTCTTGAAATGGTCACATATCCATAAATTGAGAAGCCACGTAGAATTAAGGTAGAGAAATAAATCAACAAGGTACGGATCAAGAACGAATAATCAGTAAGAAATCCCAATCTCAAACCAATATCCGTGGAAGAAGAACTAGAGCTACAAGAATTCCCACCTATGAAACTCCCGAACCTTTCCGGTTATGCAATCAGGTGTTGGGGATACAAGGGAAGCATAATATCTCACCCAAATCTAGCAAATCCTACATCCAGCTGTATCCATCCTTCAACACATAACCAAGAAACCTTCGGAAACCATCTACCTCAACCTTCGAAAAGCATCTGTTATACAAGTTATGGCGATACTCCCGAACTCCCGCCCCAGTACTGGGTGGCGTCGAGGTTATCTCACCAACGAACTGCATAAAAGAGATTTTCAATGTCGGCGTACTAAACTCAGGTATTCCAGAATTGCAACGATAAAATTATGACGACAACACCTCAGAGCTCAACTCCCCGGGCCACTTCCACAAAACCCCTGATAGGAGGCACCAAGACAATGTTCTCATCATAAAACCATCGGAACGATTCCAAGATACCCGTGTGATCCTAAATTTTTTTTAGTGAAATTTGAGAAGAGAAGAGTCAAAACTCTACGTCAGGATGCCTTACCAGAGCGATGAGGAGACTGGAAGTAAAAAGAATTCCTAAACTCTCCGATATATAATTCCTAAATGACTCAAAACATTTTTCTAGACACAACTCGGCCGCTAAAAACGATCAAGCAATGGGGCTCCTAAGGTCGGGGAAGGCTCTGATTACCAACTTGTAACACCCTCGATGCGACTATATCTCCCACGTGTCGAGGCACGACTTAGAGGCATAATCGCATTGAAGGCATATGTCGCAAGTTAGGCAATCTTCACAACATCCCATGTAATATGAATAATAAAGGGGAGATAACATAGTTGGCTTACACTCGCCACGTCAATCAAGTACATAAATAACATTACATCACCAAACACTCATGGCCCGACTACGGCGCCAAAATAAAAGAGAACCCAACATGCGACACGGTCCCAATCACCCCCAACTGGGCACCACTACTGATCATCGGGAAAGGAAACATAGTAACGTTGAGAGTCTTCGTCGAACTCCCACTTGAGCTCATACGCGTCTCCTGGAGCGGAATCATCAGGCCCTGCATCTGGTGTAATAGTAATCTGTGAGCCACAGGGACTCAGCAATCTCGCACCCTCGCGATCAAGACTATTTAAGCTTATAGGTATGGCAAGGTAAAATATGTGGAGCTGCAGCAAGCGACTAGCAATATGGTGGCTAACTTATTCGCAAAAGAGAGCGAGAAGAGGAGGCAAAGCGCGAGCGAGAAACTAGAGAGCAACCTGCGCAAACATTACTCCAACACCGTGTCCACTTCCCGGACTCCGCCGAGAAGAGGCCATCACGGTAACACACTCAGTTGATTCATTTTAATTAAGTTAAGGTTCAAGTTATCTACAACCGGACATTAACAAATTCCCATCTGCCCATAACCGCGGGCACGGCTTTCGAAAGTTCAAATCCCTGCAGGGGAGTCCCAACTTAGCCCATGACAAGCTCTCACGGTCAACGAAGGAATAGACCTCCTCCCAAGACGTTCCGATCAGACTCGGTATCTCGGTTCTTCAAGACACTTCGACAGGTTAAAACAAGACCAGCAACACCGCCCGAATGTGCCGACAAATCCCGATAGGAGCTGCACATATCTCTTTCTCAGGGCACACTCAGATTGTCTAAACTTCGGTAGGCCAGCCCAGAGTTGCCCCTGGTAGCCACCGGCGGCTGACAAGTTTGGACCAACACTCAGAGGAGCACTGGCCCGGGGGGGTTTTAAAATAAGATGACCCTCGGGCTCCGGAAACCCAAGGGAAAAAGAGGCTAGGTGGCAAATGGTAAAACCAAGGTTGGGCATTGCTGGAAAAGCTTTAATCAAGGCGAACTATCAAGGGGTTCCCATTATAACCCAACCGCGTAAGGAACGCAAAATCCGGGAACATAACACCGATATGACGGAAACTAGGGCGGCAAGAGTGGAACAAAACACTAGGCGAGAGGCCGAGCCTTCCACCCTTTACCAAGTATATAGATGCATTAAGATAACATGGCAAATAATGATATCCCAACAAGTAAATAAATGTTCCAACAAGGAACGGCCTCCAATCTTCACCTGCAACTAGCAACTATAAGAGGGGCTGAGCAAAGCGGTAACATAGCCAATCAACGGTTTGCTAGGACATGGTGGGTTAGAGGTTTGACATGGCAATTTGGGAGGCTTGAAAGCAAGTGGTAGGATCGTAGCATTGGCATAGCAAAAGAGTGAGCAAACTAGCATAGCAAAGATAGTAGTGATTTCGAGGGTATGATCATCTTGCCTGCACAGTTGTCAGAGTTGACTGGATCCTTGAAAGCAAACTCAACGGGCTCCTCGTTAGCGAACTCGTCTCCCGGCTCTACCCAAACAAGACAAACAAGCAACAAGGATACAATCAACCACGTGCAAGGATCAAACACGATGATGCAAAGATGATATGCTATGCGGGATGCGATGCGACGGGATGCAAATGCAAGATATGACAGGAATGCATGAACCTGGCCTCAACTTGGAATCCAAGTGTGCCACTGGAAAGATGAGATGAAATCGCTTGAAAACGATATAAAGAACGCCGGAATCGGAGTTACGGTTTGGAAATGGCAAGCGATTCAAATATGACACCGGTCTGCGATTTACAACAAGTAGCCATCTAAATGCAATGAGATGAACATGCTACAGCACCCAAACATGACAACAAAATACATGGCAGGGATGCATTCAAGATGCTTAACAAAAGTCTAGCACTGAGCTAACGGCCCAATTCATCCATTAACAGGTTCAAACAAGCATGGCAAAAATGCATATGGCAAACAGATCTCAGACTTGTGAAATTAACACTTGTCTGGAATTTCAGATCAGGTAGCACTCTTCGGAGCAACAAAACTACATGCTACAGGACCTGAACATGGCAAAGTAAAGCATGGCATGGAGCTACTCAAAGAGCTTAACAAAAGTCCCTTAGTGACCTTGAGCCAAAAGGGATCAGAAAATACAATTGCAAGCATGTGAACATAGCAAAAACATAATCAGTTTTCAGACTTAGTGAAAACTGGCACATGCTGAAACATATCTCAAGTAGGCATGTTTACGAGCTCGATGCACTCACACGGAGCAAGTCATGAAAACTAAGCATACATCCTATCAAGAACACACAAAATGCAAGCTAGACATGGCAAGAACAATAGCATAGCATGCACGGATCAACTACAACATCATCGGCAAAATTGCAAACAAGTTGACAATCTGCCCAGATTCACAAAGTAGCAAAAGTAGAGCTCGATTGACTCAAGCTAGGGTGCTCCATAATTGCAAACAAAGACATGGATGGATAGAGCACTACAAGATTAACAAAACATCCTTACTGATCATCCTCAAAAGAGGCACGGATCACTAGGAAACAACATGAACATATGGCCATATGAAATAAACAGCTCAAGGACTTAGTGGAATTGCTAAGTCCCTGAAATCAGAATTAACAAGTGCACCACTTTGCAAGCTTGTGCTAGTCACCACACACATCACAAAAATACATGGGTTGCACCTCTGGAAAGATGAAAAAACCCTTAACAAAACATATGTAGAACTCAGGGCATATCATGCACACAATAATCATGGCAAAAATGACAAAAAGCTAAATGGAGTAGCAGATCTGACAATTATCTCAAGTAGCCCTCTTCTAACAGCATTTCGGGCATCAAGATGAACTCAAATGAAAATGATGCAATGGGATGAAATGATGTACTCTCTGAGATGAACATTTTGATATGCTATATGCATGAATCGGAGCTACGGATGCGGAGTTATAGCATGATGAAGATGAGCACATGGATCTGGGATTTCGGGACTTGGAAGAAAATGTTGGGGAACGTAGTAATTTCAAAAAATTTCCTACGCACACGCAAGATCATGTGATGCATAGCAACGAGAGGGGAGAGTGTTGTCTACGTACCCAACGCAGACCGACTGCGGAAGCGCTGACACGACGTAGAGGAAGTAGTCGTACGTCTTCACGATCCAACCGATCAAGCACCGAAACTACGGCACCTCCGAGTTCGAGCACACGTTCAGCTCGATGACGATCCCCGGACTCCGATCCAGCAAAGTGTCGGGGAAGAGTTCCGTCAGCACGACGGCGTGGTGACGATCTTGATGTACTACAGCAGCAGGGCTTCGCCTAAACTCCGCTACAGTATTATCGAGGTATATGGTGGCAGGGGGCACCGCACACGGGTAAGGAATAGATCACGTGGATCAACTTGTGTGTCTAGAGGTGTCCCCTGCCTCCGTATATAAAGGAGTAGAGGGGGGGAGGCTGGCCGGCCAAGGAGGGAGGCGCAGGAGGAGTCCTACAGAGTAGGACTCCCCTCCAATCCTATTCCAACTAGGATTCCCCAAAGGGGAAAAGAGGGAGAGGGGGGCCGACCACCTTCTCCTAGTCCTAATAGGACTAGGGGAGGGGGAAGTGGCGCAGCCACCTTGGGCTGCCCCTTTCTCCTTTCCACTAAGGCCCATGAAGGCCCATATGGCTCCCGGGGGGTTCCGGCAACCTCCCGGTAACCCGGTAAAATCCCGATTTCACCCGGAGCACTTCCGATGTCCAAACATAGGCTTCCAATATATCAATCTTTACGTCTCGACCATTTCGAGACTCCTCGTCATGTCCGTGATCACATCCGGGACTCCGAACAACCTTCGGTACATCAAAATGCATAAACTCATAATATAACTGTCATCGTAACCTTAAGCGTGCGGACCCTACGGGTTCGAGAACAATGTAGACATGACCGAGACATGTCTCTGGTCAATAACCAATAGTGGGACCTGGATGCCCATATTGGCTCCTACAATATTCTACGAAGATCTTTATC
>NC_053028.1:509122631-509236707 GCF_003073215.2 Triticum urartu | reverse complement strand
GCGACCCTGTCCCACCTAACATCTTCCTGGAAAAACTGTTTAAGCCATCCGTGTTATGGGAAGGGGACACTGGCAACAATAGTCCGGACCCGGCCACAACACCAGATACCGAACACTCTGACACAATCGGAGGCTCTGCCATCGAAATAACACCTTCAACCCATGTAATAATGGCCGTCATCGCCCCGTGTACAGAACCATTCCTGGCCTACCTAACCAGGAAGGAACTACTCGAGGACCAAAATGAGGCATGCTGCATAGTGCGGCGGTCTAAAGCCTACAAGGTCCACGAGGGAGAGCTTTATAAGAAAAGCACTACCGGAGTCCTTTAAAGGTGCATCTCCGAAGAGGAAGGGTGGAAGCTTTTGGCAAAAATCCATGCCGAACTCGGCGGCCATCACGCCGCAGCCCAGGCCCTTGTAAGCAAGGCATTCCATACAGGTTTCTATTGGCCGACGGCCCGGGCAGATGCGCAGCATCTGGTCCAACATTGCGTCGGTTGCCAGCTTTTTGCAAACCAAAGCCATATGCCGCCTACCACTCTCCAAACAATCCCCATTACTTGGCCCTTTGCGATTTGGGGGCTTGATATGATCGGACCCCTTAAAGGGGGAGCCCATAAGAAAAAATACTTACTGGTCATGGTGGATAAATTCACCAAATGGATAGAAGCCAAACCTGTCAAAACGGCTGAATCCGGACCAGTGATAGACTTCATATCTGGGGTCGTACACCGTTACAGCGTCCACCCACAGCATCATCACTGACAACGGCACGAACTTTACAGCCGACGAAGTGAAACTTTGGTGCAGCAACATGGGCATCAAGCTCGATTATGCTTCTGTCTATCACCCGCAAACTAACGGTCAAGTCAAGCGAGCGAATGGTCTTATCATGAGCGGCATTAAACCCAGATTAGTGCGGTCCTTAAAGGAATCAAACACGCACTGGGTAGAGGAGCTCGACTCCGTACTCTGGGGGCTGCGGACCACGCCGAATCGCACTACTGGATACACACCGTTTTTCATGGTGTACGGCGTAGAGGCGGTTCTGCCTTGCGATATAATTCATGACTCACCTCGAATGCGCATGTACGAAGAAAAAGAGGCCGAGCTCGATCGGCAAGACAGTTTGGACGCCCTGGAGGAGGAGCACGACGTGGCAAAAGCCCGTTCCGCATTCTATCAGCAACAGGCTCGAAGGTATCAAAGCAGAGAAGTACGGGCCAAAACCTATAACGTTGGCAAACTAGTTCTACACCTGCCGGAGAAGAAAAAGAACAAGCTCAAGCCCAAATGGGAAGGTCCATTCATTATTGACCAGGTTCTGACCTGCGGAGCGTACCATCTATGGGATGCATCGGATAATCGACTCGAGCCAAACCCATGGAACGCAGCCAGACTCCGAAGATTCTACGCCTAGCGCCCGACTCTATGTTTGTCTCCTCACCTCCGTCAATTTTTTGCATATCTGTCTTTTATCTCTCTCTCTTTTTATTTATTCTCTTCAAGGCCCTAAAGGGCGAAAACTTGTGTCTTGGTTACACAATCTTGACGCGCTAGCCGCGCTCATTATACCTGGGGGCTTCTTATACAGAAGCTTAATCTAATTATTTTTCCGGGCTTTATGCCCCGCACATGTGTTATTCTTCCGCATGTACCTTTTTCGCCATTATATGCATCGATATGACTTAAGTTTTGGCCAAGCTGGGTTCCCTGGCTCTTGTATTTATGCCCTACATTCCCGTTAATTCAGCTAGGGCATAAGGGGAGCACCTCTACGATTGTTACTGCCGGGTCAGCCGGATGTGTACCTCAGACTGGGTGAAGCCGAAAGCTAGCGTTCTTAAGGGAATATTTGGTCGGTGAATAAAACATGACTTTTATTTAATTTGAAACATGCCCCCAGATGTTTATAACCTACGTCTCTTTTCGTAGTTCGGACATGCACATTAGGGCATGCGTACCCAGGGAAAGGAACCCTTAACGAAACTATTCTCCCTGGAAGATGTTTCTTACTACCCATGTAATATAACATAGCTAGTTGGGTACTTGTCTGTTCAAGCACTTAGGACCCCTACGCCTGGTTTCCATGCATACCCCGACTTTTACATAACCGAGTGGGTATCCGGATACACTCCGGACTATCGGGTCCGGAGGTCGAAGCGAAAAGGTCTGCCATGACAAATGATTCACAATCCGGCTAGGACATTACATATGTCGCTTGAAGTACACAGTCACTAAGACTGATTAAGTTCTTCTTCTATACCATCCAACAGGCTGTCTAGCCTACAATCCTGTTGGGAATACTTTGCGGCTAATTCTACTTGGTCATAACTAAACTAACGGGGATCTCTTTCCCATCGGGCCCCACAGGTCTGACCTCAGCCATGTGGTTTGGGTTAGCTTTGGTATAATGCGTCTTCACCATAGCCCAGGCTTCCCTTGCACCTTGTCGGCAGGCTGATATCTTCCATAATCGGAAGCGCCGCCGCGCTCCCTTGAGCTTCTCTATAAGCTCCGCCATGCCTCCTGGCGGGGATGCGGATGGCCACAAGGTTTGGGCAATACCCTGCATCACCTGCTGAACTTGCTCATGCAGTTGTGAGAGCTCTGGTAGAAGATCACCTGAAGACCCAGGCATCTCCTCCGTGGGACGACCCGTCAGCATACTTGTAGATATAACTCTATTAGCACGCTTCTTCACCGAACTCCTTTAAAAAGATCGTTCAAGCACTTACTAAAAATGCCGCGCCGAAGCCACTTATTCTCCTTCACGGAGTCCGCAAGCTGGGCTCAGACATCTTTCAGTTCCACGCCCAGCCAGATATTGGCATCTTGGAGATTATTTTTCTCCTGCCTGACTCGCGTAAGCATGCGCTCGCCTGCACTTAGCTGTCGATCAGCACGCGCCGCATTCATCGTCACGGCCTCCGGATTCACCCTGGGGTCATCTGCAAAATCTATTATTAGATTTGCATGCATGCCGTATACTACCTGGTACCTGTATTCTTTGAAATGAAAACAAGTGTTACCAGAGGGGCCCTTCTCGGACTCCTTCAACGTGGCAACAGCGGCCCCTAGCTGGGCCTTGCACTCTTCCAGCTCTTGAGACAGGAGGGAATTCTTCTCTGTTAGAGCCTGCACAAATAATGATTCTTAAATCAGTTGCGTCAACTATTTCAAGTCTCAGGGGCTACTGATACATATAATTGTCAGATTTTCTTACCCGTATATCCCTTACATACTGATCCGTGGCTCTGGCAAGACCATTTTGAGCAGCACAGATGTACGCATCTCCTGAGTTGAAGGCATCAAACGCCTCTTGGGAGAAACAAGCGTCACAGAGTATGGCCTGACGACGCCTGTGATTCATGGCGCTCTCCACTTCGGAATTTGTAGCAGATAATCTATCCGCATCCTCTGTAGGAGGAACATCCGGCGTCTGCCCCGCGTTAGCTTCTGCCTCTATGTCCGGCCCTGGAGCCCGACTGGTGGAGGCGTGATCGGTAGCCTCTCCGGATATAGTCTGGCGAATGTTTTTTCTACTACGAAACATGGACGTCATTATATTTTAAGAAAGATGACAACCACGGAGCGAGGTTTTGTGTCATACCTCTGCGCTGGCGTCTCCGTCCTGACCGCCTTCCTTTTTGGCCTACCCGGCTTCGGTGCCCCTTGTTGGCGAGTTGCTGTGGGTTCGGCACGGCGTCCCGAAGGCCTTCCCTGTAAAACACCATATGTGTAAGGTAGGTGAAGTGCATAAAAGGGGATCCTTTTTGGGAGTTGGGACTTTGGTTTTTCTTACGTGCGATGCAGGGAGTAGTCCAGGATAGTCGGCCGTTATGGCCACCATGGCGTCATTGCAGCTCAATTGATAGAATTGCCTATCTATCAGCTCCACAAATATGTCCGGATCCTCTTCGAGTTCGGGATCGAGGGCCCGGCCAGGGTCCTTCGCTTGTGGAGGTGGGCTGTTGACCTCCCTTACATCTTTTCGCAGTTCCTGCCATAAAACGGCAAGGTGAGTATTTACAACAAAGAATGCGGGAAGGTTGGGACTAAAGAGTTACAACTCACCCAGCTTGGAGGGTTGTACATGGAGAATCCATCCCGTGGCCTAATACGGGTGAACTCCTCTTCCTCTCCCTTGAACAACTCGGACATAATCTTTGCTAAAGCAGCAGCGGAGTCCGGTCCCTTACGCCTGTAGCGGGTGGCATCATCTTCCCCGTTAAAACACCACAGGGGGTGCCCTTGATATTGAAGCGGCTGCACCCCCCGCATTATCATATTGACATAACTTCGGTTATTGTCAATCCTAATTGAGCCAACGCTTTAATCCGGCCCATCAGGTAAAGGACTTCTCCGTTGTCTTCCTCTTGTGGGCTCCATGGGTGCCAACTTTGGTGTTTCTTCAGAGGAGCATTGTTGAACTCAGGAAGACCCTGCCAAACAGGGTCTGGAAGGGGGACGTCCTCCATGTAAAACCACTCCGAAGGCCAGTCTTCGGACGTCTTCTTGGTACCGGACAGGTATCCGGTCTCGGTGATGCGCCATATTTCGGCTCCGCCCACTTGATAAAGTGACCCCTCCTGTGTATGGGGCACAAGGCAGAATAGCCTCTTCCACAGCTCGAAACGAGCCTCGCAGCCCAGAAACAACTCACAAAGGGCAACATAACCGACGATGTGTAATATGGAAGCAGGGGTGAAATTATGCAACTGGAGGCCGTAAAACTCCAGGAGTCCGCGGAGGAACGGATGGATTGGAAATCCAAGTCCCCTTAGTAAGTAAGGGACAAGGCATACCCGCTCCCCCTTGGAGGGATCGGGGAAGCTCTCCGCTTGCTCCCCGCCATTATGGTGGCGAGCCCGGCTCGGACGGGGACCATATACGCTGGTGGGAGAAATCCCTGGGTCTGCAACTCTACTAATCGGCTGTGCGGGACAGAACACTTCTCCCAATCACTAGGATTAGGGCTACGGGAGCGAGAGGAGGAGCCGCGATGGCCGGCCATGATGGAATGGATTTTTGTGAGCACACTCCGATGGATTCTTGCCGTGGGAGGATGGTGTTGATTGGATCCAAGAATCCCCATCCCTATAATAGACGATTTATTTACCTGGCTAGGGGGGCGAATGTAAAAACGCCCTGGCTCCTCGCATTTGCTCGACATGTGGAAGATAGCCCTTATTGGGCACAGAAGCCAAGAAGTCCAACATTTATGGGAGCCGGACACTACTTAGCAGATATTCAAGATTTGGAGAAGAACCCGCCTTGCAATGCCGAAGACAATACTACGCGCCAGACTAAACGTCATTGAAGCTTGGTTCAGGGCCTACTAAGGGAGTCCTGGATTAGGGGGTCTCCGGACAGCCGGACTATATCCTTTGTCCGGACTGTTGGACTATGAAGATACAAGATTGAAGACTTCATCCCGTGTCCGGATAGGACTCTACTTGGCGTGGAAGGAAAGCTAGGCAGTACGGATATGGATATCTCCTCCCTTGTAACCGACTCTGTGTAACCCTAGCCTCTTCCGGTGTCTATATAAACCGGATGGTTTAGTCCGTAGGACAATAGACAATCATACCATAGGCTAGCTTCTAGGGTTTAGCCTCTACGATCTCGTGGTAGATCAACTCTTGTAATACACATATCATCAAGAACAATCAAGCAGGACGTAGGGTATTACCTCCATCAAGAGGGCCCGAACCTGGGTAAACATCGTATCCCGTGCCTCCTGTTACCATCCGCCTTTGGCGCACAGTTCGGGACCCCCTACCCGAGATCCGCCGGTTTTGACACCGACACCATCATTGGAATATACAAGCCAAGTTCTATAATGAAAAATTCCTACTAGTATATGAAAGTGGTAACATAGGAGACTCTCTATTATGAAGATCATGGTGCTACTTTGAAGCACAAGTGTGGTAAAAGGATAGTAGCATTGTCCCTTCTCTCTTTTTCTCTCATAATTTTTTTATTTGGGCCTTTTTTATGGCCTCTTTTTTTCGTCCGGAGTCTCATCCTGACTTGTGGGGGAATCATAGTCTCCATCATCCTTTGCTTACTTGGGACAATGCTCTAAAAATGATGATCATCACACTTTTATTTACTTACAACTCAACAATTACAACTCAATACTTAGAACAAAATATGACCCTATGTGAATGCCTCCGGCGGTGTACCGGGATATGCAATGAATCAAGAGTGACATGTATGAAAGAATTATGAATGGTGGATTTGCCACAAATACAAAGTCAACTACATGATCATCCAAAGCAATATGACAATGATGGAGCGTGTCATAGTAAACGGAACAGTGGAAAGTTGCATAGCAATATATCTCGGAATGGCTATGGAAATGCCATGATAGGTAGGTATGGTGGCTGTTTTGAGGAAGGTATATGGTGGGTGTATGATACCGGCGTAAGGTGCGCGGTATTAGAGAGGCTAGCAATGGTGGAAGGAAGAAAAGTGTGTATGATCCATGGACTCAACCTTATTCATAAAGAACTCATATACTTATTGCAAAAATCTACAAGTTATCAAAGAAAAGTATTACGTGCATGCTCCAAGGGGGATAGATTGGTAGGAAAAGACCATCGCTCGTCCCCGTCAGCCACTCATAAGGAAGACAATCAATAAATAAATCATGCTCCGACTTCATCACATAACGGTTCACCATATGTGCATGCTACTGGAATCACAAACTTTAACACAAGTATTTCTCAAATTCACAACTACTCGACTAGCATGACTCAAATATTACCATCTCCATATCTCAAAACAATTATCAAGTATCAAACTTCTCATAGTATTCAACACACTCATAAGAATTTTTTATTAATCTTGAATGCCTAACATAATTAAAGCAAATTACCATGCTGTTTTATAGGACTCTCGAAATAATCTAAGTGAAGCATGATAGAACAATAGTTTCTACAAAACAAATCCACCGACGTGCTCTAAAAGATATAAGTGAAGCACTAGAGCAAAAACTATATAACTCAAAAGATATAAGTGAAGCACATAGAGTATTCTAACAATTTCCGAATCATGTGTGTCTCTCTCAAAAGGTGTGTACAGCAAGGATGATTGTGGAAAACTAACAAATAAAGACTCAAATAATACAAGACGTTCCAAGCAAAACACATATCATGTGGTAAATAAAAATATAGCTCCAAGTAAAGTTACCGATGGAAGTAGACGAAAGAGGGGATTCCTTCCGGGGCATCCCCAAGCTTTGGCTTTTAGGTGTCCTTAGATTATCTTGGGGTGCCATGGGAATCCCCAAGCTTAGACTCTTTCCACTCCTTGTTCCATAATCCATCAAATCTTTTACCCAAAACTTGAAAACTTCACAACACAAAACTTAAAGTAGAAAATCTTGTGAGCTCTGTTAGCGAAAGAAAACAAAACACCACTTAAAGGTACTGTAATTAACTCATTATTTATTTATATTGGTGTTAAACCTACTGTATTCCAACTTCTCTATGGTTTATAAACTATTTTACTAGCCATAGATTCATCAAAATAAGCAAACAACACACGAAAAACAGAATCTGTCAAAAACAGAACAGTCTGTAGTAATCTGTAGCTAACGCAAGATCTGGAACCCCAAAAATTCTAAAATAAATTTCTGGAGGTGAGGAATTTATCTATTAATAATATGCAAAAATAATGAACTAAATAGAAATTTACAAATAAAAATGGGAGAAATTCTCGTGAGCGCTAAAGTTTCTGTTTTTTACAACAAGATTAAAAAGACTTTCCCCAAGTCTTCCCAACGGTTCCACTTGGCACAAACACTAATTAAACACACAAAACACAACCAAAACAGAGTCTAGATAAATTATTTATTACTAAACAGGAGCAAAAAGCAAGGAATAAAAATAAAATTGGGTTGCCTCCCAACAAGCGCTTTTCTTTAAAGCCTTATAGCTAGGCATAATATTTCAATGATGCTCACATGAAAGAAGAGAATTCAAGCACAAAGAGAGAATCATAAAACACGTGACAAACACATCTAAGTCTAACATACTTCCTATGCGTAGGCATCTTATAGGCAAAAAAATTATCAAGGCAAGCAAAAACTAACATATGCAAGGAAGAGGAAGGAAACAATAGCAATCTCAACATAACGAGAGGTAATTGAGTAACATGAAAATTTCTACCACTATATCTTCCTCTCTCATAATAATCACATGTAGGATCATAAGCACATTCAACAAAATAGCTATCACATAAAATATTTTCAACACGATCCACATGCATGCAAAGTTGACACTCTTCCAAAATAGTGGGATTAACATTAACTAAAGTCATGACCTCTCCAAACCCATTTTTAATATTATTGCAAACATTATAATCAATATCAAATTCATCATGGGGCATAAATAAATTTTCAAGACCAAAAGAAGAATCACCCCAATCATGATCATTGCAACAAGTAGTGAACATAGCAAAACTAGCATCCCCAAGCTTAGGGTTTTGCATATCATTAGCACAATTGACATTAAGGGAATTTATAATAACATCATTGCAATCATGCTTTTCATCGAAGGAACTATCGAGGATGGGTGCAATAGCAACGATCTCATGTTTAACATAAGGAACTATAGCAAATTCATCTTCATAAATATTGTCATCATGGCCACAAGAATAGCAAGCATCATGTTCATCAAGGGATATTTCATTCAAATCATCGGAATCATAATTATCTATAGATTCATGCATATCATTATTTTCTTCTGAAGCAACGGTCATTCTTTTGATAAATTCTTTGACATAGACATTACGAGCATAGTTTTCATAGCAATATTTAAGTATGTCAAAAATTTCAGATTCGTAGGGAGTAATATCATACTTTTGAATCAAAGAAGCAACTTCATAAGCACCCTTAAAAGCAAAAAATTCTTCAATTCGTTCGATATCGTAATAATTATAAACACCCTTTGCATAAGAAGATAAGATTTCAATATCATTAAACTCACATAGGTAGGGGAGGTGTTTTTAGGGTTCTTAGAGCAACAAGTAAAATCACAAATTTCACAAAGATTCCAAGCATAACACAACAATCTGTTTATTTGATTCCATAAGAGTCTCCCTTTTTCAGACAAACGGTCACACACAAAATGAGCATGCTCATCTAAAGATTTCCCATCAACTAGGCTAGTTCGTGTTTCAGCACGAGCGCATATGGATCGAAGATGATCTAAGTAGAACACTTTAACTGGATCCATATCAATAGATTTTTAGCAAGCAAAGATGCAAGCAAATAGAAGGCACATGGAAACACAAACAAGGATACATACGGGAAGAAGGCAAACAAAAGAAGAGGCAAATAAAATGGCAAGGGTGAAGTGCGGGAGAGGAAAACGAGAGGCAAATGGCAAATAATGTAATGCTGGAGATAAGGGTTTGTGATGGGTACTTGGTATGTCTTGACTTGCAACGGTGCCACAAGTGACTCGTTGTCGGGAGTCAAATCTTGACTTGTCTTGCACGAACCTCCCCGGCAACGGCGCCAGAAATCCTTCTTGCTACCTCTTGAGCATTGCGTTCGTTTTCCCTTGAAGAGGAAAGGGTGATGCTGCAAAGTAGCGTAAGTATTTCCCTCAGTTTTTGAGAACCAAGGTACCAATCCAGTAGGAGGCCGTGCACGAGTCCCTCGCACCTACACAAACAAATAAATCCTCGCAACCAACGCGATAAGGGGTTGTCAATCCCTACACGGTCACTTACGAGAGTGAGATCTGATAGATATGATAGGATAATATTTTTGGTATTTTTATGATAAAGAGAAATAAAAGATGCAAAGTAAAATAAATGGCAAAGGAAATAACTAAGTATTGGAAGATTAATATGATGGAAGTTAGACCCGGGGGCCATAGGTTTCACTAGTGGCTTCTCTCAAGAGCATAAGTATTTACGGTGCGTGAACAAATTACTGTTGAGCAATTGACAGAATTGAGCATAGTTATGAGAATATCTAGGTATGATCATGTATATAGGCATCACGTTCGAGACAAGTAGACCGACTCCTGCCTGCATCTACTACTATTACTCCACACATCGACCACTATCCAGCATGCATCTAGAGTATTAAGTTCAAGAGAACAGAGTAACACTTTAAGCAAGATGACATGATGTAGAGGGATAAACTCATGCAATATGATATAAACCCCATCTTGTTATCCTCGATGGCAACAATACAATATGTGCCCTGCTGCCCCTACTGTCACTGGGAAATGACACCGCAAGATTGAACCCAAAGCTAAGCACTTCTCCCATTGCAAGAAAGATCAATCTAGTAGGCCAAACCAAACTGATAATTCAAAGAGACTTGCAAAGATAACCAATCATACATAAAAGAATCCAGAGAAGATTCAAATATTGTTCATAGATAAACTTGATCATAAAATCACAAATTTCACAAAGATTCCAAGCATAACACAACAATCTGTTTATTTGATTCCATAAGAGTCTCCCTTTTTCAGACAAACGGTCACACACAAAATGAGCATGCTCATCTAAAGATTTCCCATCAACTAGGCTAGTTCGTGTTTCAGCACGAGCGCATATGGATCGAAGATGATCTAAGTAGAACACTTTAACTGGATCCATATCAATAGATTTTTAGCAAGCAAAGATGCAAGCAAATAGAAGGCACATGGAAACACAAACAAGGATACATACGGGAAGAAGGCAAACAAAAGAAGAGGCAAATAAAATGGCAAGGGTGAAGTGCGGGAGAGGAAAACGAGAGGCAAATGGCAAATAATGTAATGCTGGAGATAAGGGTTTGTGATGGGTACTTGGTATGTCTTGACTTGCAACGGTGCCACAAGTGACTCGTTGTCGGGAGTCAAATCTTGACTTGTCTTGCACGAACCTCCCCGGCAACGGCGCCAGAAATCCTTCTTGCTACCTCTTGAGCATTGCGTTCATTTTCCCTTGAAGAGGAAAGGGTGATGCTGCAAAGTAGCGTAAGTATTTCCCTCAGTTTTTGAGAACCAAGGTACCAATCCAGTAGGAGGCTGTGCACGAGTCCCTCGCACCTACACAAACAAATAAATCCTCGCAACCAACGCGATAAGGGGTTGTCAATCCCTACACGGTCACTTACGAGAGTGAGATCTGATAGATATGATAGGATAATATTTTTGGTATTTTTATGATAAAGAGAAATAAAAGATGCAAAGTAAAATAAATGGCAAAGGAAATAACTAAGTATTGGAAGATTAATATGATGGAAGTTAGACCCGGGGGCCATAGGTTTCACTAGTGGCTTCTCTCAAGAGCATAAGTATTTACGGTGCGTGAACAAATTACTGTTGAGCAATTGACAGAATTGAGCATAGTTATGAGAATATCTAGGTATGATCATGTATATAGGCATCATGTCCGAGACAAGTAGACCGACTCCTGCGTGCATCTACTACTATTACTCCACACATCGACCGCTATCCAGCATGCATCTAGAGTATTTAGTTCAAGAGAACAGAGTAACGCTTTAAGCAAGATGACAGGATGTAGAGGGATAAACTCATGCAATATGATATAAACCCCATCTTGTTATCCTCGATGGAAACAATACAATATGTGCTTTGCTGGCCCTACTATCACTGGGAAAGGACACCGCAAGATTGAACCCAAAGCTAAGCACTTCTCCCATTGCAAGAAAGATCAATCTAGTAGGCCAAACCAAACTGATAATTCGAAGAGACTTGCAAAGATAACCAATCATACATAAAAGAATTCAGAGAAGATTCGAATATTGTTCATAGATAAACTTGATCATAAAATCACAATTCATTGATCTCAACAAACACACCGCAAAAGAAGATTACATCGAATAGATCTCCACAGGAGAGGGGGAGAACTTTGTATTGAGATCCAAAAAGAGAGAAGAAGCCATCTAGCTAATAACTATGGACCCGTAGGTCTGAAGTAAACTACTCACACTTCATCGGAGGGGCTATTGTGTTGATGTAGAATCCCTTCGTGATCGATACCCCCTCTGGCGGAGCTCTTGAAAAGGCCCCAAGATGGGATCTCATGGATACAGAAAGTTACGGCGGTGGAATTAGGGTTTTGGCTCCATATCTTGTAGTTTGGGGGTACGTAGGTATATATAGGAGGAAGGAGTACGTCGGTGGAGCAACAGGGGGCCCACAAGGGTGGAGGGCGCGCCTGGGGGGGGGGGGGGGGGGGTAGGCGCGCCCCTACCTCGTGCCTTCCTTGTTGATTGCTTGACATAGGGTCCAAGTCCTCTGGATCATGTTCGTTCCGAAAATCACGTCCCTGAAGGTTTCATTCCGTTTGATATTCTTTTTCTGCAAAACCCTAAAATAGGCAAAAAACAACAATTCTGGGCTGGGCCTCTGGTTAATAGTTTAGTCCCAAAAATAATATAAAAGTGTATAATAAAGTCCTATAATGTCCAAAACAGAATATAATATAGCATGGAACAATAAAAAATTATAGATACGTTCGAGACGTATCAGCAGGTAGATACCGTATATAGGAAGGTATGGTGGACTCATATGGAATAACTTTGGGGTTTATGGAATTGGATGTACAAGCAGTATTCCTGGTTAGTACAAATGAAAGCTAGAAAGAGACTGGAAAGCGACCAGCTAGAGAACGACAACAGTCATGAACATGCATTAAAATTAATCAACACCGAATGCAAGCATGAGTAGGATATAATTCACCATGAACATAAATATTGTAGAGGCTATGTTGACTTTGTTTTAACTACATGCGTGAACATGTGCCAAGTCAAGCCACTCGAATCGTTCAAAGGAGGATACCACCCTATCATACCACATCACAACCATTTTAATAGCATGTTGGCACGCAAGGTAAACCATTATAAACTCCTAGCAAATTAAGCATGACATAAGCAACTATAATCTCTAATTGTCATTGCAAACATGTTTCATTCATAATAGGCTGAATCAGGAACGATGGACTAATCGTATTTACAAAAACAAGAGAGGTCAAGTTCATACCAGCTCTTCTCATCTCAATTAGTTCATCATATATTGTCATTATTTCCTTTCACATGCACGACCGAATAGTGTGGATAATAATAATAGTGCACGTGCATTGGACTAAGCTGGAATCTGCAAGCATTCAATTCAAGGGAGAAGACAAGGTAATATGGGCTGTTTGTTAGATCAACAATAATGCATATGAGAGCCACTCAACATTTTCATCGTGGTATTCTCCTCTAGACCCCCAAATAAAAGAAAAGAAACAAAACTATTTACACGGGAAAGCTCCCAACAAGCAAAAGAAGAACGAGAAATCTTTTTGGATTTTCTTTTTAATTACTACTACTACAGGTATGGAAAGTAAACTAACTAAAAGCTACAACTAATTTTTTTGGTTTTTCTGAAGGTTTTTCAAAGACACAAGAAGAAAGCTTAAAAAGAAATTAAACTAGCATGGATGATACAATGAAAAAGTATGAGCACTGACAACTGGCACGAGTGTGTGAACATGAATGTAATGTCGGTGAGAAATACGTACTCCCCCAAGATTAAGCTTTTGGCCTAAGTTGGTCTATGCCCACGGATCAAAGGTGTAGCTGGGGTCGTACTGAGGAGGATGCTCAGGATGCCACTGGTTGGCGATCTCCTCCGGATTCCACCGATAAACAGACTGACGGTGAGGATCAGATAGTGGCTCCAGCTCTGGAGCTGATGTCAGGCTCCGGTATGCCTGAACGGCCTCCGACAAAATAAGGTACGAGCCTGAAAATATGTTAAACAAAGAGGGCGCAGGCAAGGTAATAATCTCACTATAATTTTTACCAAATATTAATTTGTACTTAAGTATCTTCTTCTTATCCTTAACAATAAACTCATGTGCTACTATACTCTTATAATCTAGAGCAATAGGAGGCAGCAACTTTTCCTCTTTCTCAAAATGCCTGATAGGTATGTTAAAGTGTGCAGCAAGGTGCGAGGCAAAGATACCTCCGAGGACGGGGCCCTTTGTACGGTTCAGATTTAATCGTTTACCGACAATAGCGCCTAAACTGAAAGTAGTATCACGAAACATGGCATGGCGCAAAATAACAATATCAAGGGAACTAAGGTTTCCGCAGTTCCCATGACCAATTAAACATCTCCTAGCAAATATTGCAAAGTAACGCAAAACAGGAAAATGTATGCTAGTGATTCTTGCATCGGAAACGTTTCTAGTTTTCCCTACAACAATCGTATCAATAAATCCCTCCACATCATTACGATGTGGTTCCTCTATGCTGCCCTCAAAGGGTATCCTACAAACCCGGCAAAAATCATAAAGTGACATCTCCTTATGCTCATCATATAAATAAAATTCCACCAATGGTGGTGATCTCCTAGCATGGAAATGAAAATTTTTCACAAAAATATTGGTGAGTAAGAGATACTGTTCGTGCTGGTCATGGAGGAAGTCGGCGAGGCCTACATTCTCAGCCAAATAATAAAAATCTTCATAAATCCCGGCCTCTTTCAAGAACTCACCACGAGGCCATTCACACGGCCGAACCTCCGCAGTACGAGGGAGATTATACTTGGTATTCTTATTCTCTTCACTTTTCTTATCCTTAGAGCTTCGACTCGATGAGCCCCTCAAGAATCTCTTCATCTTTTTCTAAAAATTTCTGAAATTTTTAGTAACTCAAAAATAAAAGTGAACCAAAATCAACAAGATTGATAGCAACTACTCCTACAAGTGACTAGAGGCCATATCATGCATTAGAACTACTTTTGACCACATAAATTTGACATGCAAGCTCAAGAACAGGGTCGCCTAAGAAGCAAAAATTTGTAATGAATAAAGCACTAGAACGAAAACTAATTGGACCATTGGAGGAGTCACATACTGAAGAACAATCCCCCAAAGCAGTTTTGTGAATGGAGCTTTGAGCAAGGAGATCGAAAATGGCAGCAAGATGAGCAAGAACTCGGGTTTGAGCTAGTGGAGGATTTTTTCTGGAGCAAGACGAAGTGTGTGGGTGCAAGGATAAGTGGAGGGGACCCACATGGGGTCCACAAGGCAGAGGGGCGCACCCTCCACCCTCGTGGGTACGTGGCTGCTCCCCCTGCTATGTTCTTAGTGCCTAAAATCCTCAAATATTCTAGAAAAAATAACATTTCATTTTCAGGGCATTTGGAGAACTTTTATTTTCGAGGTATTTTTTTAATGCAAGGATAATTCAGAAAACAGACAGAAAATACTTTTTTTGCTTTATTTAATATAAATAACAGAAAGTAAAAATAGTGTAGAGAGAGTTGTGTTTTCTAAATTCATCCATCTCATGCTCATCAAAAGGAATCCACTAACAAGGTTGATCAAGCCTTGTTAACAAACTCTTTTCGAATAACACGAAACCGGAGAATTTTCGAATAACACTAGGTTACCTCAACGGGGATATGCATGTCCCCAACAATAAGAATATCATATTTCTTCTTGACAGTAGGAAGAGGAAATTCAAAACCTCCAATAGTAATTGTTGAAATTTTCCCAATAGAATTAATACTGTGAACTTGAGGTTGTTTCCTCAGAAAGTGTACCGTATGATCATTACCATTAACATGAAAAGTGACATTGCCTTTGTTGCAATCAATAACAGCCCTTGCAGTATTCAAAAAGGGTCTTCCAAGGATAATCAAAATACTATCGTCCTCGGGAATATCAAGAATAACAAAGTCCATTAAAATAGTAACGTTTGCAACCACAACAGGCACATCCTCACAAATACCGACATGTATAGCAGTTGATTTATCAGCCATTTGCAAAGATATTTCAGTAGGTGTCAACTTATTCAAATCAAGTCTACAATATAAAGATAGAGGCATAACACTAACACCAGCTCCAAGATCACATAAAGCAGTTTTAATATAGTTTCTTTTAATGGAGCATGGTATAGTTGGTACTCCTGGATCTCCAAGGTTCTTTGGTATTCCACCCTTAAAAGTGTAATTAGTAATCATGGTGGAAATTTCAGCTTCCGGTATCTTTCTTTTATTAGTAACCATATCCTTCATGTATTTAGCATAATGGTTCATTTTAAGCATATCAGTCAAATGCATACGCAAAAAGATAGGTCTAATCATTTCAGCAAAACGCTCAAAATCCTCATCATCCTTTTTCTTGGATGGTTTAGGAGGAAAAGGCATGGGTTTTTGAACCCATGGTTCTCTTTCTTTACTGTTCTTTCTAGCAACGAAGTCTCTCTTATCATAACGTTGATTCTTTGATTGTGGGTTATCAAGATCAACAACAGGTTCAATCTCTACATCATTGTCATTGCTAGGTTGAGCATCAACATGAACATCATCATTGACATTATCACTAGGTTCATGTTCATTACCATATTGTGTTTCAGCATCAGAAATAGAAATATCATTGGGATTCTCAGGTTTGTCAACAACAGGTTCACTAGAAGCATGCAAAGTCCTATCATTTTTCTTTTTCTTCTTCTTAGAAGAACTAAATGCATCAATATTAGTTCTTTGAGAATCTTGCTCAATTCTCTTAGGATGGCCTCAGTATACAAAGGTTCCTGAGTCATTTTACCTCCTCTAGTCAGAACTCTAACAACATTATCATTCTTCTTATTATTTAATTCATTGAGCAAATCATTCTAAGCTTTAAGCACTTGTTATACTTGAGTGGTAACCATAGAAGCATGTTTTACTAATAAGTTTAAGTTCACCTTTAACTCTAGACATACAATCACTCAAGTGTACAAGCATATCAGCTTTGCGTTTCAATTGTCTACCAACATAAGCATTGAAGTTTTCTTGTTTAACAATAAAATTATCAAACTCATCCAAGCATTGGCTAGCAGACTTATTACGAGGAATATAACCTTCATCAAATCTATAGAGGGAATTTACCTTTACTACCTGTTTCGGGTTATCAAGTTTGTATTTCTTCAATAGGTGGTAAATTCTTAACATCTTCAGCTTTAATACCTTTTTCTTTCATAGACTTCTTTGCCTCTTGCATATCTTCAAGACTGAGAAATAGAATACCCCTTTTCTTCGGAGTTGGCTTAGAAGTTGGTTCAGGAAGTGTCCAATTATTTTCATTAGTCAACATATATTCAATAGCAATTCAACTTGATCAACAGTTCTTTCCCTGAAAACACAACCAACACAACTATCCATGTAGTCTCTGGAAGCATTGGTTAGTCCATTATAAAATATATCAAGTATTTCATTTTGCTTGAGAGGATGAGCAGGCAAAGCATTAAGTAATCGGAGAAGCCTCCCCCAAGCTTGTGGGAGACTCTCTTCTTCAATTTGCACAAAATTATATATTTCCCTTAAGGCAGCTTGTTTCTTATGAGCAGGGAAATATTTAGCAGAGAAGTAATAAATCATATCATGGGGACTACGCACACAACCAGGATTAAGAGAATTAAACCATGTTTTAGCGTCACCCTTTAATGAGAATGGAAATAACTTAAGGATATAATAATAGCAAGTTTTCTCATCATTAGTGAATAGGTGGCTATATCATTTAATTTAGTAAGATGTGCCACAATAGTTTCAGATTCATAGCCATAAAAAGGATCAGATTCAACCAAAGTAATTAACTCAGGATCGACAGAGAAATCATAATCCTTATCTGCCGGGGATATACCCCGCGGTGTAACCCGCCGGATGTATGACCCGCCCGGAGCTTGGTGACTCAAGAGTGACCCGCCTGATCTTGGTGACTTATTAGTAACTCGGCGAGCGGGCCAGACGGATGACAAGGCCCAAGGCCCAGTAGGCCGGTTCATGTATGGTGGGCCAGCTTAAGAGGAAAGCATAAGGAATATTCCCTTACAAAGGAAGCAAGACTAGGATTCCACTTGTAATAGAGTAATCCTAATCCTACTAGCACTAGTCATGCAACCCGCCCCTTCAACATATATAAGGAGGGGCAGGGCACCCCAAGCAGAGAAAATAATCTCTAGGGCCAGACACAACTAAGGAGAAGAGCCGGTTTGTGCGGCGACTCCCTCATGAGCATAATGAGAACTAGCCACAAATAGCATGTAGGGCTATTCTGGATGATGTTTCCCGGGGCCCGAAGCTATCTAAATCCTTGTCTTGTGTGATGATCCACATTGCGTCTCTCGTCCTGATCAACCCCTCTCAAGCTACCACATAGTTGCGTTAGCCTCACGACTAAGTCCTCACACTAGGACATCTGCCATGACAATTCCACGACAGTTGGCGCCCACCATGGGGCCTGCGCACATGTCAGGACCCCGATTCCAAGTCAAATCGATCTAGCCGGTAACACCTCATGTCACTTTGCGGCCTCACGCACGGAATTCCCACGGGTGTCGCCTTACCATGGCCCGAGGCCGTTTGCGCCTTTTGGCTCACGTATATGATAGTGTCGCTAGCATCCATATGACAGAGAACCCGGGCCGACATGACTAGTCGTGAACCCAAAGTGGCACTAACTTACGGGGACAGGCATACATGAATCAACATCGAGCATGTCGGTCATCAGTGTGCGAATCCGGGCTATACCACTTGGCTAACAGGACTCCGGTGAACCAGGCTGTAGCAGGCTAGGCAGGACTCCGGATGTCACCGCGTGACATTTCCCCGAAGGGACAGACACAGGAACAAAGTGAATCACATGCCGGCCAGTCAAGTGTTCCGGAGCAGTAGTGCTGGGCTAGCAGGACTCTGGTGAACCGGGCTGTAGCGGAGTACTATGGCTCATGGAAGCACAAGACTACATTTCCCCATAAGAGAGGCTACCAAGGATAACAACTAGGTTGTCGGATCCCACACATACCAAGCATTTCAATCATACACACAATATGCTCGATATGTGTAAATACAACATGGCATCACAACATAACTCTACGACTCAAGTATTTATACATTAGGCTCCGAAGAGCCAGATAATAGAAACATGGGTCTCATGACCCAACATTCAGAGCATACAAGTCAAAGCACATGCGAAAGCTTAACATGTCTGAGTACAGACATCTACAAATGAAAAAGGCTGAGAAGCCTAACTATCTACCAGATCCTGCCGAGGGCACTAGATCGTAGCTGAGGTATCAAGCTAAACGTTGAAGTCCACGTGGAACTACTAGCGAGACTGAAGTCTCTCTACAAAATATAAATTAAGCAAACGTGAGTACAAATGTACCCAACAAGACTTACATCAGAACTATGTACATATGCATCAGTATCAACAAAGGGGTGCTGGAGTTTAACTGCAGCAAGCCAGCTTTGACTCGGTGGCTATCCTGAACTACAGCTGCAAGTAACTCTTTTGAGGTGACGCATACGAGTCCACATAAACACCATACCAATACACCACTATGGATCCGCTCCCGTCTCCCTACGAGAACGCCATCCATAGCACTCACGCTTATCTTGCGCATTTTAGAGTATCCACTTTCACTTGTCTATGAACTATATAGGCAACCCAGAAGTCCTTTTCCGCGGACACGGCTATTCGAATAGATGATGTTAACCCTGCAGGGGTGTACTTCTTCACACATGCTCTCGCCACTTACCACCATGTACACGTCGTGTATCTCGGCAACCTTCAAGCGGAAGCCTGGTGAGGGAGTCGGCCACGACCCGACTAACCACACAAGTCGAGTCCAGGTTTATTGCCTATTCGGGTTCCATCCGCAAGGAGATCCGGCCGGGGTGTCGCTCACGGCCCCAAACGATGTGAGCAGGGTTTCCAAGCCCACCATCCGGGTGCCACTTGGTACACCGTGCCACTGTGCCTAGTCTGTCCCAAGCCCACCTGTACCGGTTGCCACTTGGTAGACTACTAACACTACCTATAAACACTAGAAACTAGTTGCAACTCCTGGACAGAGATCAGGTTGAATAATAAGTCAAGAGAGCTTGGAGCGCCCGGAGCCCAATGTGTGGTAGTAACTGTTCATGGATCACAAACACAGAACTCAGTTCCCGAGGACGACTGCAATGAGACAACCCACCATGTACTCCTACATGGCCTCTCACCGCTACCTTTACCAAATTGTGTTCACACACAGTAGGACATGTTCATCACCATTCTAATTCATCCCCGATGAATCAGAGCTGACTCAACTCTAAGCAGTAGCAGGCATGACAAACAAGCATGAATGAGTAGGCACATTAGGGCTCAAACAACTCCTACTCATGCTAGTGGGTTTCATCTATTTACTATGGCAATGACAGGTCATGCAGAGGAAAGGGGTTCAACTATCGCAGCATGTACAGTTGAATCGTTGTTGTCCTAATGCAGTAAAATAGAGCAGGAGCGAGAGAGTGGGATTGTATCGGAATGAATAAGAGGGTTTTGCTTGCCTGGCACTTCTGAAGATAGAATAGTTCTTCATCAGTGTCATCGATCTCATCGTCGAAACCACGTCTATCGAGAGGGGACAACACCAGCAACAGAGAGGAAACACAATAAATGCAATGCACAATATGATGCATGATCATGACATGGCAATATGATGGTGTTGGGCTAATGCAACTACAACCAGAAGGTTTTGAGCTTATTTGCACCAAAGATTCTAATACAAACTCAAATTATGGGTTCATATAAGTGCATTAACATGTTTGACCTAAACAGCAAGGTTAAGTTGCTCTAACATGCATGAAACCAGTACAGATGGATAGATTGGATTTTTCTGATCATTTTTCATATATAACTTATTTCATTCTATGCTATGGTTGAATTTTTATGAATTTTAGAAGTTAGCACTATTTTCTGGAATTTTTTGAATTATTTTCAATCCAGAAAATGATTAACTGCGTCATGCTGGTGTCAGCAGGTCAACAGGGCTGCCCCGGGTCAAACCTGACCAGTGGGGTCCACTGGTCAGTGACATAGTGCTGGTTAGTGTCGCTGACAGGTGGGGCTGGGTCAACAGACACGTCAGCAAGTCAATACTGACATGTGGGTCGGTCAACGTGTGACATGGCCAGGTCAAACTGACCTGTGGGGCCCGTGGATTAGTTTAGTATAAACAAAAATAAAACCCAGGTTAATTAGGAAGTGGGGCCCAGGTGTCAGTGAGCTAGGGGGGTTAGTTAGGCGTCATTAGCGCTAATCACGTGGCCACGTCGGATTGTGCCGGCGGTTAGACGATGGCGATGACCCAGAGCGGCGGTGGCTCGCCGGAGTGACGCTAGGGGCAGTGGCTAGGTGCACTGAGGGAACCAGGAGGAAGCCCACGCTCCCGCGCATCCAGCGGAGGCAGCGGCAGGTCACGTGTTGCCCGGAGTCCACGACGGCGAGCACCGGGGCGGCGACCGGAGATCGGGCATCGGCGGAAACGACGCTAGAGTGCATGGCAGGAGCAACGGATGAGTGTTCTAGGCTCCTGAAGGCGTTCTGAGCATGTTGCAGTGCTCGGTTGCGGTTATAACTAGCTCTCGCCGCGGTGATGAAGCATGACGGCAGCGAGCTTTCGGGCTCGGACGGTGCAGCTAGCTAGGGGACGAAAACGAGCTCAGGGAGCAGGGGGAAAACGGCGGAGCTCACCGTAGGGTCGAGGTGAAGCTCAGCTGGGTCGAGGAGGCGGCAGAGACGGCGAATCAACGGCGGCGGTCGTCGGATGCCGACGACAAGGACGACGGCTTAGTCGGTGGTGCAGGCCATCCGGGCTTGCGCTTGTTGAGGGGGAAGCTTCACAGCATCGAGGCGGACGGCGGGGACGACGTGAAGAGGTGCGGGGTCGGCTATGGCCGCGACGGTGCTCGTCGGCGGCATCAGGTGCGTTCAGTGAGCTCGGGGAAGGGACTAGAGGGCGAGGGAGAGAGTAGAGAGTGAGGGAAAGGAGCAAGGGGATTCCAGGGGGTGCGTGGCATCGTGTGGAGTCGTCCAGGGCGTCGGCAGAAGCAGGAGGTGGCCGGCGTGCGACGGGCACACGCCCTATGCCTACTGGCAGAGGTGGAAGAAGACCTCGGCGCCCCTGGTGGGCTGGGCCGATTCTCTCCTGGGCCAGGTTAACAGGTAAGATTCTGCTCTATTTTATTTTTCTGTTCTGTTTTCTTTTATTTATTTATTTACTTGCCACTGTTTAAATTCAAAATAGAATCTAAACTCATGCCAAATCTTTCCGAAATATTTTATGATGCAGAAATGGACCTAGCCACATGCCCATAAATTATTTCAGGAGCATTTGAAGATATATTCTAGTTATATGAATATAAATTCAAATTCAAAATACAATATGATTTAAAATCAGTGCCCAAAATTATTCTTTAAAAATGTTCATTATTTTGGTTTGGATCAAGACCATTGCCAAAAATATCAAACATCAATGAAGAACATTTTGGGTTCATTGAATGCAATTTTAGGGTTATTTGCCCTTCTTTTAATTATATTTTTGAGTCTTTAAAATTTCCTCAGTTCCAAGCTTCAGAAATTTAGACATGATGCAACACAAGATGCTAGCACTAGGCATTACCCAAACTAGGGATGTGAAAACTCACCCCCACTAAACAAGAATCTCGTCCCGAGATTCAAGTCGTGAGGTAAGAAGACAGGGGGACACAAGCTAACACAATCTTCACGATCCAGATGTCTTTCTCGAGGGTGTTGATTCATTGCATCACCTTGATCTCGACGTCTTGCATTGAGAACTACATCCAACATGAAAACTAGAAGAAAGGAAAAACTCTAGAAGAATCGATCTTCTCGAAGATCGAGCAATTGACAAACAACTCACGGAATGAGACATAGACCACCTCTTGAGCTGAGACACAAAACACACATCAGGGTGATGGGAAGAGATAGATGTCAAGGGTTCAAATTGGTAGGCAATAATTCCACGCAGTAGTAAGATGGTGCATGGTTCCAAAGTAGTGAGGGGATAATTGCCATGATTCCATAACAGAGTACCTTAGGGAAGGTGACTCATAGAAGTAATCCCTTAAGTGGCAAAAAGAATTACTTTTGATACAAAGATCATTGAAACTCTCTATACCAGCCTAAGGCAATTCTCAAATGATCATCTAGAAGAGTTCGAAGGAGTGGCATACTCAGGCTAGGATGGATGATGTCGACTACCTTGTTGAAGACAACGCAATGGATGATTTTTGCTTATAATCAGAAATGTATGGGACCCATGGTAAGCCCACTTTTGAAGATGATCCCGAATAGCAATTACTGAAAAGGCAGACCATAGGTAAAATGGGACAAAGGCGGGTGCAAGTTGGGAACAAAATGCAAATGTTGGGAATGTTCCAACCATCATATCTGCCTGAGATTCAGATCTGGTTGGTAACTGAATATTCCAGACAGCGTATCTGGAAAAAGAAGGTAGCAACACAAATCAAGAGATGATGTTGCAAGATTCTCGGGAAATGAACTACGATAGCAAGCTCCAAAACATGAGCTGGTTCTGCTACAAACCTATGAACACGCTGTCCAAGACAAGCATGATCACATAGTAGTCTTACAATAAAAACACTACCGGGTTCAGATGGGGAACCATCATTGAAATAACGAAGTCTTGTGCATGTCCGTCTGGGCCCTTCGAGAATAGCATTTAAACGTATTATCCTTGAACAAATCAATCAGTGGCTTCGTGTGCTAGGGATACATATAGAATGAAGGTTGCAAGTCTCCAAGCCATAGAATACTTCGCACATGTGCATGACTGATTTGGGATGATTCCAGAGGACGCAAAACTAACTTTCTCGAATTCACGGTGGCAACTTTCACGAAATGCACATGAATCAAAGGTAGTCACTTCTTTCATCCAAACATATGCTTCATGAACGAAACAGGAAGAAATGCTTACACAAGTTTCCAACACTAGCTTGATGTTTGACATGAATCATGGAGAAGATAAGATGCTGCTGATGGGCTCAACAACAAATCATAAAGATTTCCATGAAGATGGAATTCCACAACTATGTGAACAAAGCAATAACATTGGTCAGAACAAATGATATAATGGTGTATGCTCGAGGATCAACCACGAGTAAGACAACACTACGAACATCATTGGTTCTGATTTGATTTGGTGATAGCCCATACTCAAATCAAGTTTTATAAGATAATAGGTCCAACAACTGATCACATGGACCAAATGACGAAGATATCATCTTTCTTCAACTAACACACAACACAAAGATATCCCTTTGAAACGAACTAAATTTGGTAAGCTTTTATCTTCCAACTCTCCAAGTTGTTGTTTAGCTTAACCAACTAGCTTAGGGGTATCCAACACGGATTCTTGGAGAAGGACTGGTTTACAAGAAACCAACTTCATCACGAACTTAACATAGCGGTCAGGTGACAACCTGGTAACACTTCCGAGAAGATATTCGAAAAATCACGAACCATCGATATGTTACTAAGCTCGGGAACAATCTTTCCTTTCAAGGCAGGATGATGTGATCAACAGAGCAAGGGTTTGACAAAATCCTAACTCATCGATCGAAGAGTGCACCAACAGAAATGGACTAGGTAGCACGATTAGTCCTAGGATGGTGATTCAATAACCAAAACGCTAAGAGTGAGATTATTGTCCATTAACTACCAGGCAACAAGGTTGCTAGGAGTAGTGATTTCACACATCATAGATAACTTGTCGGCATTCCGGTTACAATAACACGGAACCAAGGAATCAATAATGATGGCGAGAAGTATCACTACGTCAAGAATTCATAAGAGGTGGTGCAATTCTCATGACAATCCTGACATAAAGGGGTAATACTCCAAGGTAGAACAGAACAAAAGCTGGTTTGGCATTTTTGATCTATGAATTACAACTACTTTGACCAGTCCAAGAAATGGATGAGGTGCTGGAGTTTTTTTCTCCTAGTCATTTAGGAATAGAATGGCTTGACAGACTGCAAGAATAATAGGCATTGATAACACGAATGCACGGCTAGTCCTGACTATCAATTGATAGACAGAGGTTAGAATACAACTAAAGAGAGACAACTCAAAGGAACATATGGTTTTCTGAGTTATGGATGCATAGGTTAGTATGTCGAGCAAAGCTCAACATTTTTCTTCCGGATAACCCATGCAGAAGAGGGAGGACTGGCAGATTCACAATTTTGAATGGAGAACTCATCAAGAGCACTCTTGTTGTGATCATTGGCTTAACGAGTTTCTGCCATAATGGTTCGTGGTATTAGGAAGAATGATATATCACGGACCTCAATGACTATCGCAAAGGTTACTAATATCCTAAAGGAACTAGAAACACTATCAACATGAGGTAAGTTGGGTGAATCTCGGGTTCAAGAACCCAGAAATAGAATACCTACATACTATATGGCATCACAGGATGCTTTCGAGAATGATGGCCAGAATGATGACACTGGGAACACAAAACATGGCTAGATTACTAGGTGATACTCTAAACACCTAGGGTCATAATAATAGCTCCAACATTTATGTAGAGGCAATAGAATACCTCAACTCACCGATTAGTGTGGTCGAACTGGCCCAAAGGGACATCGGAACTGGGAGGAAGGATTTGCAAATGCATCAGATTCTTTAGAAACCTGTGATGACTTGGACAACATAACATCTGTAATTGCTCAAAAAGATTTGAGACATCCTGCAAATTGTGGCATAACCACTCAGAATCACAATATCAAGGTTCCGAGATCAACTGTCAACATACTGAAGTAGTAGAACTGAACTGGGCTTAAATCCATCAATCCTATAAGTCTCTAACATAGTAACTCGTCATCCTGATAGATAGATGAGAAGGCCTAGTTCTTAATCCCCGTAGAAGAGAAGAGGATGACTCAGATCAGAAGGGCATAAGGTAAAGGAGTAAAAAGAGCCTTACGTTCCCTTCCACAATAAATTCCCTTACATAACTAAAGAATTTCTAGTCTCAACTTCGACCAGTTTGGCTTGGTAATCCTACAGGCAATCAGGCTCTGATACCAAAGCTGTCAGGACCCCGATTCCAAGTCACTTCGATCTAGCCGGTAATACCTCATATCACTTTGTGGCCTCACGCACGGTATTACCATGGGTGTCGCCTTACCATGGCCCGAGACCGTTTGCGCCTTTTGGCTCACGTATATGATAGTGTCGCTAGCATCCATATGACAGAGAACCCGGGCCGACATGACTAGTCATGAACACAAAGTGGCACTAACTTACGGGGACAGGCATACATGAATCAACATCGAGCATGTCGGTCATCAGCGTGCGAATCCGGGCTATAGCAGTGGGCTAACAAGACTCCGGTGAACCGGGCTATAGCAGGCTAGGCAGGACTCCGGATGTCACCGCATGACATTTCCCCGAAGGGACAGACACAGGAACGAAGTGAATCACATGCCGGCCAGTCAAGTGTTTCGAAGCAGTAGTGCTGGGCTAGCAGGACTCCGGTGAACCGGGTTGTAGCGGACTACTATAGCTCATGGAAGCACAAGACTACATTTCCCCATAAGAGAGGCTACCAAGGATAACAACTAGGTTGTCGGATCCCACACATACCAAGCATTTCAATCATACACACAATATGCTCGATATGTGTAAATACAACATGGCATCACAACATAACTCTACGACTCAAGTATTTATACATTAGGCTCCGAAGAGCCAGATAATACAAACATGGGTCTCATGACCCAACATTCAGAGCATACAAGTCAAAGCACATGCGGAAGCTTAACATGTCTGAGTACAGACATCTACAAATGAAAAAGGCTGAGAAGCCTGACTATCTACCAGATCCTGCCGAGGGCACAAGATCGTAGCTGAGGTATCAAGCTAAACGTCGAAGTCCACGTGGAACTACTAGCGAGACTGAAGTCTCTCTGCGAAACATAAATTAAGCAAACGTGAGTACAAATGTACCCAGCAAGACTTACATCAGAACTATCTACATATGCATCGGTATCAACAAAGGGGTGCTGGAGTTTAACTGCAGCAAGCCAGCTTTGACTCGGTGGCTATCCTGAACTACGACTGCAAGTAACTCTTTTGACACTACAAAAAAATACACTTCCGTGATGATACGTGTTTGTCACAGTTGGTCGCGTTTTTGTCATGCATGTACATCCATGACAAATTTATGACAGAATCAAGATAGTCATACATGTGCTGTCGTAGAAGTGTTCCATGACATTATGATACATCTCCGTCGTATCTACTTTTCCAAACACTTTTCCCCTTGTTTTGGACTCTAACTTGTATGATTTGAATGGAACTAACCAGGACTGACGCTGGTTTCAGAAGAATTTCCATGGTGTTGTTTTATGTGCAGAAAACAAATATTCTCGGAATGACCTGAAACTCCACGGAACATCTTAGAAAAATTAAAAAAAAATCCTCGCCAAAGATGAAGACCAGGGGGCCCACACCCTTCTCATGAGGGTGGGGGCCGCGCCCCCCCTAGGGCGCGCCTCCTACCTCGTGGGCCCCCTGGATGCCCTCCGACGCCAACTCCAACTGTATATATTTGCTTTCGGAGAGAAAAAAATCAGAGAGAAGAAATCATCGCGTTTTACGATACGGAGCCGCCGCCAAGCCCTAAAACCTCTCGGGAGGGCTGATCTGGAGTCCGTTCGGGGCTCCGGAGAGGGGGATTCATCGCCGTCGTCATCATCAACCATCCTCCATCACCAATTTCATGATGCTCACCGCCGTGCGTGAGTAATTGCATTGTGGGCTTGCTGGACGGTGATGGGTTGGATGAGATTTATCATGTAATCGAGTTAGTTTAGTTAGGGTTTGATCCCTAATATCCATTATGTTCTGAGATTGATGTTTCTATGACTTTACTATGCTTAATGCTTGTCATTAGGGCCCGAGTGCCATGATTTCAGATCTGAACCTATTATGTTTTCATGAATATATGTGAGTTCTTGATCCTATCTTGCAAGTCTATAGTCACCTAGTATGTGTTATGATCTGGCAACCCCGAAGTGACGATAATCGGGACCACTCCCGGTGATGACCATAGTTTGAGGAGTTCATGTATTCACTATGTGCTAATGCTTTGTTCCGGTTCTCTATTCAAAGGAGGCCTTAATATCCCTTAGTTTCCAATAGGACCCCGCTGCCACGGGAGGGTAGGACAAAAGATGTCATGCAAGTTCTTTTCCATAAGCACGTATGACTATATACGGAATACATGCCTACATTACATTGATGAATTGGAGCTAGTTCTGTGTCACCCTATGTTATGACTGTTACATGATGAACCGCATCCGGCATAATTATCCATCACTGACCCGGTGCCTACGAGTTTTCCATATACTGGTTCTCGCGTATTTACTTTCCCGCTGCTACTGTTACAATCACTACAAAATACCAAAAACACTACTTTTGCTGTCTTTACTTTTGTTGCCGCTACCACCACTATCATATTACTTTGCTACTAAACACTTTGCTGTAGATACTAAGTTTCCAGGTGTGGTTGAATTGACAACTCAGGTGCTAATACTTGAGAATATTCTTTGGCTCCCCTTGTGTCGAATCAATAAATTTGGGTTGAATACTCTACCCTCGAAAGCTGTTGCGATCCCCTATACTTATGGGTTATCACATTACCAAAATTATCATCATGGAAGTGTCCACTTCCATGACGATAAATTGCGCGTCACAGAAGTGCTTTCGTCAAGGGTGACCGACACGTGGCATCCACCGTAACGGAATGTCGTTAAGCTATCGGGTCGGGTTTTGGATCCGATAACCCGTTAACAGCCCCGACCAATGGGAAATTTCCACGTGTAAAATTCTTATTGGCCAGACGAAACACGTGTCAGCTTGTCAGCGGGTCAGATAGGCGCCTATGATACGTCGACACGTGGCATGGCCCAACAGAAGCCCATTCCTGTGAAAAGGCCGGCCCGTTTGACTTGGTCAAAAGGTGGCGGGCCGGCCCATGTAAAGTCTGTTAACGGCCTGTTCGCATATAGCCCATTTACAGCCCGCTAACCCAAGGCCTGTTACGCCCTATCCGAATTAGGCCCAGTAGCGTCATCTGGGCCATCCAATATGATTCCAGCCCGTTTTCACTTCTGGCCCATGTATGGCCCATGACGTCTTTTGGCCCATATGAGGCCCTATGTAACTCTTGGCCTATTAACGGCCCGTGGTGAAACTGGCCCATAATGAACAGTGTATCACTTTACACCCATTAATGGCCCGTGGTGAAACTGGCCCGTAATGAACAGTGCATCACTTTATACCCATTAACGGCCCGTTATTCCGTTGGGCCGTTTCCAGCCCATGTTATCTTTCGGCCTTCTCAGAGCCCATTTATTCTTGGGCACATTTCCAGCATTCGTTTACTTATGGCCCGTTACTGTCATTTTCTGCTCGTGGGCCAAATTCAGCCCGTGGTTACAGTCGGCCCGTTTGTGGTCCGTTAATACGTTGGGCCATTTTCATAGCGTCATCAAATATGGCCTATTAACGATGGCCCGTTACGGTCGGCCCATGAACGGACGATTCCAACTCTAGCCCGTTTACGGCCATAATGCGGCCTGTTATTGGCCCATGTTTGGGCAATCGATCATACGGCCCGTATAAGGCCCATTGATGATACAACCCGTAGAAGGCCCATTGTTTCTACGGCCCGTAGAAGGCCTACTGTTTCTACGGCCCGTAGAAGGCCCACTGTTTCTACGGCCTGTAGGAGGCCCAATGTCACTACAGTAAATATTAGCCCATGGTTATTGTGGCCTAGTTTAAAAAAATAGGTTATTGCAGCCACTAGTTAACCGCGGAAAAAGAACTGCAGTGACTACAAGCAAACAAATAAACAAGACAACAAGGAAATAAATAAGCAAGCAAACTAACCCTAGGCTATCACGGCTATTACACATATTACATCCACTGGGCATCAAAGTTCGCCACCAGTGCAAATATAGGGAACAAAGCAGCATATCATATACACTGGCCGTCAAAATTGGCCATCAGTGCAAATAAACGCGGCAGCAAAACAAGAGCATAACGGAAACAACTTCAGAAGAGCTCAAGAAATGTTATCCTGGGTATCCACCATGCTGGCAATAAGCTTAGCAAGATGATTGGCTTTGTCCTGTTTGGTGCTAAAATCCTCCAACACTTGCTGTTGTACTAGAAAGTATGCATCTGAATGCTCCAGGGACTTCCGCAGTCCTTCCACTTCCTGTCGCAGCATAGCTGATCGATGTCTTTCAGCTTGTAGTTGAGACTCAAGAAACTGAACTGATTCAGACAGTGAGTTTGAATAGCTTGTGCAAGCGGTAGTGGCCAGTAACTCCAACACTAAACCAAGACAGGATGTGTCACTATCCTGAACCTTATCTGCATAATAAAAGCATCAAACAAACATGTATCTATGTCCTATGGTAGCAATGGAATCTTAAATTAGAACAGTTGTTCTTCAGGTTTAGGCACTTGTTCTACATGAACAGAGTACAGTAAGACGCAAGAATATAATACTTAAAATAGAAAATGAGGTCATAGACCTTACCACATTCTTGGTTCGGGACCAGTACAGAACAAGGCGTTCCCAGTCATCGTCTAGTAAATGTGTCTCAGGAGAACGTAAGGGAATTTGATGAGTTTCTTTGCCGATGAAGTACGTTTTCTTCAGGTAATTCCGATACTGCCACCAAGCATTCTTGAAGATAGCAGAGGTATTAGCACAGGTTACCTCATCCTGAGTTTCCAAATCGGTCCTTCTCTATAGAGAAAAATGGGAAAATTTGCTGTATTATAACCATCATGGAGGTAGGATGTATGGGACAAAGCAAAGTAATTGCCATGAATAACATTACTTACACATAACTCCTGGACAAACACCTGCAACCGGCATTTTCCTTCATCTTCAGTATAATATTTCCAAGATGGGAAGATACGGACATACGATTTAACAACATCAAATGTGATAGATGCTAAACTACGACTAGCTGGTTGTGCTTCGTCCACAGGAATAGGCGTACTAACTGGTGGAGTTGGGGTTCGCCGTGATAGTACTGGCCCTTTGGGCACTGGAGCTGCCTTACTAACTGCTCTTGTTTGGGAGCTCTGTGGTGGAGATGGTGTTGTGTCAACATGAACCGGGTTACTATCGGCTGGGGTTGGGGTTAGATTGGGTGAAGCTGGTTCTCTTTCCATTGTAGTAGGGGTACAATCTGTGAGAGTTTGGGTTATGTGTGGTAGGGCTGGTTCTTGTGCATGTACAACCGGGGTGCTATCTCCACCAAGAGGTAGCACTGTTTTATTTGAAGACCGTGTTTTAGTCCGCTAGATAATGGCATCACCCACTCCAATTCAAATGGCTGATAAACAGGAAACATAGTTGAATGTACAGACATTGTATTAGAGACAGATGCAATAGATAGTGTGGAAAAAAGAGGCCATGCAATAGTTGACATGTATATTGTTTAACTAAAATGGATAGCATGACATAATTTCACATATATGATGTCTATCTAAACTATATAGCATAGCATAACATAATTCAAAGATATGATGAATAACTAAACAGGATCGCATGACATAATTCACCTACATGTTATCTAAGTAATCAGGATCGCATAATTTAATTAACATATGTGATTTATATGCTAAATAGAGGGTATTCGATATGATGTCTGAACTAAGAACATGGTGTTGAATATTGTGTATATGATGTCTAAACTATGCAATGCAAGACACCGTATGCATGATATGAGCAGTATAACCGTGCCAAGTTAGAGCATACACCTCAGTGGGGGAATAGGACTGCTCATCTATCTCTGAATCCATCTCTGAGGAGCTATCGAGACCCAACAAGAGATCTGCTTCGACAGGTAGCACTGTCTGCTCTGAAGGCCATGTTTTCACTCCAGATTTTTCCATCTCCCACCCAAATGACTGATTCACAGGAAGAGTAGTTTAATGTACAAACATTGTCGACAAATGGAAATGTAATGAAGAAAAGGATGGGCAATATATCATTTAAATATATGATGCCTGGTTAAACATGATGGCATTGCACATTTCACATATATTATGGTTGGCTAAAAGACATGAGACTGCATAATTCCCATATATGATATATAAACTAAACAGGTGGCATTACAGAACATGTCTAAACTAAGCAGATGACATACATGATGTCAAAAGTAGGCACTGCAAGGCAACATATGCATGATATGACTAACATCATCATGCCAAGGTAGAGCAAACACCTCGGGGGGTAAATAGGAGTGGTCAACGGCGTCCGAATCCGCCTCAGAACAGATATCTTCCTCTAGATTACAATCTGGAGAGGGGTGGGGAGGGTTTGCCATTGAACCCACCATGGAGCGATGTCTGCATGACATTGTATTGCCGCGCAAAATTCTTCTCTTTTTCTCCACATGTTCAGCATGAGTGTGTACAATATCTGACACGCATATGAAAAAATATGGTGAGATTATGTAAGGAGAGCATGCAGAAATTTAGAGTGATGGTAACAACCAGTGGATCGATGTTTTTCCGTTGAACCAAAATAGCCCTAATGGATCGACGTGAGTGTATAGTAATAAGTTATGTAACAAGTGTACAACCTCTTTACCGTAGCCATGTTGACCTCAGCATCATTGGGTTGGTCGCTGAAGCAATTGAGGCAGAGGTGGCTGTCGGAGGTGTGGAGGAAGATCTGAGGAATCTCTAGACGGTGTCCAGGGCACTGCTCTGTTGTGATGGATTGTTCTGTCGTTGGAGCAGCTCCGGTGAGCCGTAAGACGTCAAGGCTGAAGCAGCACAAGACAGACATCATCAATCTCAAGTGGGATTCTAATAGCATCTCCAATAGATGATGTAAAATGGATGTAAAATTAACATCACCAAAAACCACCTGACTACAACAGATGAGGTAAAAACTGTTGACTCTGAACTGAACTGTCGAAACTGAAATTTACTGTGGAATCTGAATGCTACTGTCGAAACTAAACGCAATGGTAGCAGAGAGGCACTTGACATGTAGTTTACGGAGGGCCTGCAGTTCATCTTCAACCTGCACCCCCCTGAGCCGCCAGCCACCACCGGTCGAACCGCCGGCCCCAGCGCCGCCTCGCCGCCCCGAAACAACTCTCCACCGCCGCCCCGGCCAGCCCTCTAGGCCCCCCGCCCCCACCCTGAACCCTAAGTTAGATAGTGGGGTACCTCTTGGGCGAGCCCCCGTCCCCGCTGCGGGTGGTTCTTCCTTAACTCCGATGAGCCCCCCAACCCCTGAAAATCGACTGACCCAAAAGTCGATTCAGTCAACTGAAGTGTGGCTTAATCGGAGCAGAGCAGCAGCACAAGCGAGGGGGAGAGCAGTAGCAGCAGCAGGGCGAGCGAGCGATCGAGCGAGAGCCGGAGCAGCAGCAGCAGATCCGGCTGGTATGGACGCCGCCGCCGAAGGGGCCTCACACTAGGGGAGAGCCGCCATGGAGATGTCGCCCGTGGTGCCGGCTTCTAGGTAGCCGCTCCATGGGGGTGCGGGATGGAGCACCGTCGGTGCCGGGAGGTCGAGTTAAGGAGAAGGTGCGATGCGATGAGTGTACAACCTCTTTGGAGGCGTCGAGTAGACCTCGGCTTTGTCCGAGGAGTCGGTGAGGATGCTGCGGTTTCGGTTGAGCAGGTTAAGGCGGTGCTACGGGGATGGAGCAGCCGCGATAGACGAGGCGATCGTTGGAGCAGCTCCTTGGAGGTGGAGGATGGGGCGGCTGAACCGATGGGACGGCGATATGGACGACGGATCCTCATCCGGGGAGGTGGACGAGGGACGTCGAGTTGTTGCGGTGGACGACGTCGTCGGGGAAGAGGCTCCGGCTGGGCAGCGGTGACGTGGTGGACGAAGGAGGGTGGGGTTTCGCGGCTGGAGCGGAGAGATTATGGCGGCCTGGGATTTCGAATGGCGAAAAGGGGGCGATGGGAGGGGGTGAAGCATGACTTAGGAACGCGCTTGTCCAATATGTAGGGTGTGTTACAAAAGTACCCCCCACCGATGTGAACTAGCGGCCCTTTCGGATCAGGATTAGAAGGGTGATTACGCGTGTCGGGATTTGGCAGCTGGAGGGAGTTTTCGCGCGCGTTGTAATTTCGGGATAGCAAGGCGCGGGTTGTGAAGGCGCCAGTTTTGGGAGCACGATATCTGAATTTTCGGGATATAACAAGACACGGTTTGAATTTTAGGGACAAGCCTAACGTGTTGTAATATTGTACTTGTACGTACCAAATCAATTCGCAATTCCCTCAACCAAAAAGAAAATGAAAAAAATAAAACTATTCACACCACACAAGAGAGAGTCTTGCCCCGTTTTACTATGCAAATGCTATTCAAAGCTACTCCCTCCTTCCATCTATATAGGGCCTAATGCGTTTTTTGATGCTATCTTTGACCAAATGTTAGAGCAATGATATATGACATGCAACTTACACAAAGCACACCGTTAAATTCGTCTGTGAAAGGTTCTTTCAATGATATAATTTTCACATTGTGCATGTCATGTACTATTAATCTTGTTAATAGTCAAAGGCGGTCTTAAAAATCTCATTACGCCCTATCTAGATGGAAGGAGGGAGTATGAATCCATGTTATGTCCGATTAAATTTTTTCACTTGCTGTATAATGCATGTAAGCTACTCATACCAACATTTTAGTGCATTCCAAATGTCTATACTACCGCTGCAATTCTGTAGCGACCCGACCCAAAATAGATCGAAGTCTCTGTGCTTAAGTGTCATCCCTAGATCGGTATGCTGACACACACAGTACTCGAGGAATTATAGCAGAGTTCAATCAAACTTTATTACATCAAGGTTCTTAAAAGAGTATTTATTACAATAATATGGCCAAAGGCCATCTAAATAAAATAACTACGGAAGCTTCAAGGTAAATGAGTCCATCCCACTCCACGGCAAAATGAGTGCAGAACAACGACCTATCACACCTTTAATCTTCGTCGGAAAAGTCTGCAACATGAGACGTTGCAGCCGTGTAGGTCAGCACATGGAATATGCTGGCAATTTCACACCATAGAATAATAATAAATGAAAAGACTATCTTTATATGCAAATTTAGCTGATGGAGGCTCTAAGTTTAATTTTTGCATAAAGCCAATTTTACCCTACAACAAAGGAATAATTTTTTTATTACTATTAAGTTAAAATGCCATTACTGAGAAGGTTCCTCCAACTCAATCCCAAAAATTCCCAAGTTATTAGTAACCCAATAATTTCATTAAAAAGAGTGATGAGATCAACCAATAATTCACTTCTAGATTCTCAAATGGTCCATAACCGGGGACACGGCTAATCATGATTAGTTTGTACACTCTACAGAGGTTTGCGCACTTTTCCCCACAAGACTCAACCACCTCCATGATCGAAAGATCGAGACATAGCCATTCAGAAGCGTTTCCCCTTAACCCTAGGTAGACCGGTACACCTACTTTCCCCTACATCAGCTAGTATACCACGGAAAGAGGTCACACAACTTACACAACTATGCCAGAGCCCATAATGGCTTGTGGCTGCACACGGAAGTTTCTAGGCATGAAATATCTTATGATCCCTTTGAGCCTGGGTGGCGGACCTAGGGTAATCACACGGTTACTCCGGGATTCCCCTTGGGCAAGCACTAGTTTCTCCAGGTTCCCCAAACAATCCACCCAGATGTGTATTAAAGTTGCCACCTTAGGTTATCCCAAAATTATTATCTCTCGCAACTTGCATGAATCACACATACCAATCCCCGTCTACGAGCATGGCTAAGCAATATATGATATAACGAATATTCCCGCGGTGATCAAAAGGTCATAGGTTCCTACCACATGAACTACATAACATAACCACATGTTCCCAATCCTATTCATGCAATCTTTGAGGGTGAAACTAATGCATAGTAAAAAAACTGGGTATTGAAAAATATGATCAAAGTGTGAACTTGCCTTGCTGACGTTCGTTGAACTGTAAAGATTCGTAGTATCAAGCTTCGCACTCCGGATGATCTAGCGTCAGTAAGGAATAACATACATAAGCATACAAGCAAATATTCAAAAAGTAAACAAAAGAAAGACTTCGAAAAACTCCAAAACAACTAAATAAAGTTTCTGTACAGAACGTAATTTTTATAGTAGCAAAAATATGTGTGTTTGGGTTTAACAGAAAGTACACGTCACGAGCTTCGTTTTGCAAAAAGATTCACCTAAAACGGAGTTACGGAACTCGAGATACGGCCTAACAAAGTTTGAATTCAGATCTGTTTGAATTCAAAATTTAAAATTTTCAAAAATATTTTTCGTTTGGTTCTCTGGATAGAGGGGATTTTTATGAACTAGTAGGAAAAAGAATCATCTAAATCGGATCTATATACTAAAAGATATACAAGAAACAAGAATTGGTATAGAATCTGAGATTGAAAAAAATACTGGAAAAAAGAGAGAAATTTGGCTGGGTGTTCACCGGACTTGTTGCCGGCGACGAGGAAGAAGGCGGATCCGGTGTGCTTCGGCGAAGGGCGCGTGCGGGACGGTGAAGAGCAACGTAAGGCGGAACCGAGGAGCAGTGCCGCGGGGTCAGTATCGCCTCCTGGGGTTGTGGAGAAGCCGCCGGAATCCACGAACTCCGGCGAGCAATTGGCGAGGTTAGGGAGGGAGATAGCTTTTGCAAACAGGGGGCTTCGGACGAGGGGAAGTGGGGCAACGCTCTGGGCTTTTATAGAGGGTCAGGGGAAGCCAGAGGAGAGCGGGGCGTTGCCGGAATTATTGTGTTTAATGGCTGCAGTATGAAGCGTTCGTGGTGGCCATTATGGCTGTCTAGGAGGTGCACTAGGGGGTGGAAACGGTAGAGGGAGTCGAGGGGATTCCATTCAGGAAGTCAGTTGAGCGAGGGAGATGAAGGGAGAGGGTGGGGCGCAAGGGTGGGGTGCTGCCTGGGTGCGTGCGTACATGTTTATGTAGGTACGTTGAGAGGAAGAAGAAGATAGCGCATGGGCATGGGCCTTCCTTGGGCCTTGGCTGCCCACATTTTTTTAACGTTTTTTTTACAGAAGCAATGAAACAACGAAAAAACAAAATAAAAGTTAGCCTAAAAATCCCAGAAAATTCACATAGTTATATGGTCTTATATATGACCTAGTGAACTTTTATCTGGCCTAAAAAATGCAAGTTTTCAAAAAAAAATTGCTAAGCTAATAAAATAAATTGCAAATAAAACTCAACAAATATATTTTGGTTCCAAATTCAATTTCCAATATTTTCTTTTCCGATTTTGAAGAAGTCATTTTATCTTCTCTCTTTATTTTATTTTTGATATGATGGAAATGAATTTTTTTGTGAAACCAAATTTGATTCAAACTCACAACTTTGAAAAAAAAAATCGAAATTGGTTTTTAGGGAAACTTCCAACTCTCTCTTTTGGTCCTTGAGTTGCTCAAAGTTCCTTGGATCAAAAATCAAAAAAACAAATGGAGGAAAAAAATGCATAAATCATGGATGCATATGAATGATCTATTTATAAACATCCAAATTGAAAATTGGGATGTTACAAATTCGAACTAAATTTGAATTTGTTTCTCTATTTCAATAAGAATCTACAATCAAGTTTGTTGCCAACTTCAACCATCATAGTTTCCTTGCTATCCGCCAGATATAAATCAGATGGCCTATAATGCAGGATGGCAGGCAGACCATCATCAACAACTCCGGTTTTTATAAGAGTAGAGATAAAATGTATTAAATGTAGTATACCATGTTCATAACCACACCATGTGTATCACCGTTATATATATTCACATATCCTTCGGTTTGAAACACTATGATAAATTCTTCAAATATCTGAATTCGCTTTTTATAATGAAGTATATATGATCTCTATTCGTCTTTTACACCCACACAACCCTCTTATCTTTGTAGCTAGCGCTAACTTTCTCTTGTGCATGCACACGCCCGCATCCCTCTCACCCTCCCTCAGCATTCTCTAGCTCCATTGCGTAGATTCGTCTTTTCACTTTAGGTCATTCACCCACGGTGTGTGTAGGCCCCTAGCTCCTTCTTTACAGCACACATCGATCGATATGCCTCTCTAGCCAGGTGTGCCTAGCACAAACACAAGGTTACCCTCTTCTCTTGTCACCGTCCATGCCTCACTCCCACCAGTCTTTGCATCATTCTCGTACTCGCACACTCCTCCCCCTTGATATAGTATGCCTCTCGTACCACCTCATACATGCATCCCTGTCTCTCTATCCTTCTCCTCGTGCCTCATTTGCTTCTAACACACACATGCATGTATACCGATCGATCTCCCAACATATACCTAGATCGACTTTAACTACCCCCATCGATCGACGTACCTCACAAGTTATGTCTCTCCTTTCTCTTAAAAAGGGCGATTGATCTTCCTATGTAGTTACGTCTGCTTACCACAGCCACGTCGTCCCCCCTCATCATTCATGCATGCCTCCTGACCCGTCTCTCACGCGCACGCGCGCAGACAACAAGCAGCCATCTCCTCTCTTATTTATATTGCGGGCGTGCCCTCCGTTTGTCTAGCAAGCCTATCCCACCATTTGTTAGAAGCAACTCCACTACCACCCCCTCCAACACTCTAGCTCTGTCTCTCTCCCAACCTTATTCATCTCCTGCACATATGCATGGATGCCGATCGATCTCCCTTAATACATGAGGCAGATCGATCTCCTTAATACATGAGGTAGGCCTCTCTCCTCCTCCACACATATACCAGCCATTGTACCTCTATAGTTAATTGGGCCTCCCTCTTCCCCCACCACACACCGATAGTCAAGCGCTGCAGGTAGGTATCCATGCCATAGAGACAAACTACACATGTCCCATCTCACGTTCCAATAGGCCAGCCACTCTATGTATTTGACGTGGGCACACACAAATTCGATGGCACTCTTTATCGATCGCGTGCGCGCACACACACAGACATCATCCCTCTCTTCGATTCTATGGACACCTCAAGCCGATGATACCTCCACTCTCTCTTCTCGTGGATTGCCCCCTCTATATATATGTTATATCCAGGACTCTATTTCACACACATTGCATATGTTAAATTTTTTGATTGACCCCCCCCCCCACAAAAAAACTCTCAAGAACCCACACACTATATCTCTCTAGGTTTGTATCTCTCTCACACAACCCCACGTAGGTGGTGTACATATACAAAAATAGAATAGGTGCACCGTGCACGTACTCACGCTTCGTGCCCAGCCACACCCGCGCGGGTACACGGTGGAGCTCATTTCTCCAAAGAAGCTGAATTTGTTTTCGAAACATCAAGTGGCCAGAGACTCGAAAACTTATTTGCCCATTAGTGACTTGTCAGGGCAGTGGATTTTAGTTTGTACGATAATGCTGCATCCACCTAAAGTAACGAAAGTTCTTACGTAAACTTCCTAGTAATTCCCTCTTTGTAGGTGCAGCATTACTCCTAATATTTGAAATATCAGTTTGAAACTTGTAATATTGCCGTGACCTATTCCTGCGTTTTCAAAATCCTGTGAATCAAACAGGTCCTGAGTTGGTGATGATGTTGTGCCTCCCATCTTTCACCAATAGCCGTCGGATCTAGATCTGACGCATACAAACCAAGCTTCTCCATTTTTGCAAAAAGATGCCCACACTTGTTCCCTATTTACAAACAACTCCTTGTCTCTCACAATCAGCCTCATCTCCTCCCCACCACATCTAGGAGTAGAATGACGTGGAAAAATCTGGCGCGATGGCCGCTGCCGGAGCCGTCCACCCCCAATCTTGGTGTTTCGTGCAATGCACGGGCATCTATGCACGGGAAATTATGTCGAACAGGGCTAATTGTAAGGAGGCTAGCTCTACAGCCATGATGATAGTGACTGCAGACGGTGAGGCTGACTATGGTATGCCAAACACGGCGCCTATACTCAGGTGTCATCTCCGGCGCAGGGTCTTGTCACTTCACTGTGAGGAGCAGCATGTAATAATTTGACCAACGGATAGTACACTGCTAGTACTCCTACTACTACTCCTACATTGGTAGTACTACTACTAGTACTAGTAGCACCACCATCTGGATTTAGGAGTACTACCACGTCCATCTGGATTTTAGTATTTGACTAGCAATATCTAGTAATGCATGTCACCAAAATTGTACTACTCCCTCTGTAAATAAATACATGGTGTTTTATTCTTATCGGCGAGAGAACTTAATGTTTTTTTGCTACTCCTAACTAGAGTACTAATAGGATTACATGCAATGAACTAAACACTGCATGTCATGTTTGGTAGTCTCAAGTCATTGAAAGCATGCACGGCCCAGATCTCTCATTGGTTGATATGTCACGAAATAAGAAACAAGGAGGGAGTTAATGCACTGTGCCTAAGTATTTTGGGATTATTTGGTTTTTGTAAGGTGACTTACACAACATTTTTGTTTACATGGATTAACATTTTATTAGTTAAATCAAAGGTCAAAACTTGGTGCAAAATGCAAAGTGGAACAATAAACCAGTAAACATCAAACTTCTCCCGTTTGGCCCCAACTAGAGGTCCGGTGAGATGACTATACTGCACTGCCACAAAGGGGGACGCAGCTTCATTGACTTACGGCAACTGCCTTTGGGTGAATGACACGAGGCCCCAGGGGGTGGCTAGCCCACCTATCATAAAGCCAAAGGCAGGTGCAGTAGAGGGCCAAGGAGTAGTACGAAATCCTACGCACCTACGCACGCTAACCAAGGGCTGAGTGATCACTCGAATCGCAAGATCAGTTGACTAGAAGCTACGCTAGACCCATGGAGGCGATGAGCGCGAGCATCAGCCGGCTGTGCCAGATGGTCCATGATGCCGGCCTGCGGCCCGGCATCAAGGAACGTCTCCAGGTAGTATTGCTTGAGGTCGCTAGGGCGAGGGGCCGCTTGGAGGACAGCTTCGTCTCCTTATTCGACGAGGTCCTCGTCGGTTTCCTCGACAAGTTCACCGTCGTCAAGAAGCTTGCGGACGACTTTGACGTAAGCCAACAGCCGACGCGCCTAGGCTCTGCGATGCCCGCCACCCTCAACAGCCACTATGGTAACAACCTCTTCGACGCACTGGTGGCCCTACGACTGCTCGCCTTCGCGCCGGAGAATGTCCACCTCGAGGTCGCGCTCGCCGTACAGTGCCTGGCGGAGCAAGACACCATCGACATGATCACCCACGTCTACGCGCAAATCGTCCACAAGGACTACTACATGCAAGAGGAGGACGATAGGAAGCTGGCCTTCTTGGAGCGCAGGGCAACCTTGGACGGCATTGTTCAGAAGCACGTTGAGCTCGCCGCCAATGCCGCTGCTCCTCACACGTCGGTTGGTGACCCGGCGCACTAGGGCGTGAGGATGTCGTTGAACGTTGATGGATCCGCATGTATTTTTATCTTTCCGTCAAATCCATGTAGTAGTATATGATACTACAGTAATTATCTTACCATTCGCATCAACTTCAGAATTTTCGTACGTACTCCATGCATGAACGGCGCCAGAACCAAACTTCTCATTACTCTAGGCAAAATCGTTATTTTCTATCTATCGGTCGCGCCATGGAGCAGAACCAAAATTTACAAGTTACGAGTTCAAAAGGAAAAGTATGTTGTGTTCGTGTCGCACCCCCACACTGTTGGTCCCGCACGCCGCTCAGGCGGGAATGCGTGCGGTGTTGCATTTTCACTTACAAGAGATGGCTGTAGCACGGACTCCAAGAAAATTGGTGTCGGATGGGACTTGTGTGGGTGGCATGTGCCGTACTGCTAGACGTGAATGCTAGTTATGGCCCATGCCACCCCACTATATCGAGCCTATATCGAGGTACGTAGAACAAATTTCCTGCAGTCCGTGCTCAGCCCTCCTCTATCTCTCTTCTCAGCCAGCCAGCGGACGCGCGGAGCCCATCGTCTGTTTGCTCACACACGGCCCCACTTGTTAGTGAAAACGTAAGAGGACCCACTGAAGCTGGACATCTTTCACCTCGACGTGCTGGTGATGAAAAACAAATCCAATAAAGATCTTCGGTGGCCGCTTTTGGAGTTACTCAAGAGTAATAAGATTCTATTTACAGTTTAACCCAAGATGCACATCTCGTGGCTTCAACTACCACTCTATTTTCTTTCATGACACGACCTGGATGCTGGATGTCCCACGTGTCGGCAAAAGGAGGAAGAACCCGACCAAATCTTTGATTCTGCTCTCGGATGAGATTAGTGCACTTGTTGATACTCCTACTAGAATAGAGGCTAGACATGAGACTAGATGCGAGGAAGCAACGTCTACTTCTTTACACTCGAAGAAGAAAGAAGCACGCAAGATCGAGCCTCCGCAGATCAAGAATGAATGCATCGAGAAAGCACTAATCCAACTTACAGGAGTACTAAAATGTATTCTTGTGGTTCTTGTTTTCTTTGGTCTTGCTTTTCTAGTCAAAATTATCGTTGGAGTTTGTGCAAAACGGAGGTCCGTTTGGGGTCGTGCGTTGGAGTTGGCCTTACAAGTGGGACCGCAGTTAAGGAAACCGACTATCGGCAAACCCCCACCTCGCCCGCTGTGCGATGGCTGAAGTTAGAGAAATGATGAGGTTGAAGAGATTGCTCTAGCATGGACTTCAAGAAACAATATGGTGTCAAATGGATGTCGTGGTGGTGGTGTGTGCCGTAGTCCTGGACGTGAATGCTTGTTCTGGCCCATGCCACCCTACTACTCCTACTACTTACTCCTACTATTGTACTAGTATCGAGGATTCGAGGTGCTGGTTACGTACAACGAACACATTAACATATGGCTACAGTAAAAACACCCGCCCGACGCGCGAAACATGTGAAGCTAGTACAAATAGTGTGCTACTGTTGTTGATTGGCCTCATCCGATAACCTGTTGCAATGCATGTACAATTATGTATTCGGAAAATATTTTTTTGCCTCATCGCACCACTCACTCAGAGAAGCGACTCGAAAGCCATTCATAAATTTAGTAAGTTTATCACAGGCATATCATTTTATTACATACAATAGGTCATCAACCCACATCGACAACAAGGATACATTATAAATACTAAAGTTTTCACCACACAACAAATAACAAGCCATGAAGTGAACTTCAACTCAACCATTCCGCAGCGTTGGAAGCGCTTGCTTTGAACCACAAGTGATTCTCTGGGACGGGCCATCCGTTGTTGATCTGGAGACCAACGCAAGACTGATCATCCAGGCTGAAGCGGCCTACTTAAACCTGTGAATAGTTTGGTCTGGAACCATACTTTCAATTTGGTTTTCATGTTGGGCTGCTTTGGTTTGGTTGAAATGGGTTGACTCCCTATTGTAATTTAGTTTGGTGTGGGCTTCTGTAATTAATAGATTGGGTTGGTTTGGTCTGGACAGAAACAAATTGGTCTCAGATTGTTTAAGTCCATGGATAAAAACTAGTCTAGCGACCAGTTTGACCCCAACCGTCACGCGAGACATGACTCACACCCGGTCTGCGCCTGGTAGAACTTGTTCATGCAGAACACGAGGAGCCCAAAGCCGAAGCCTTCGACCATGCCATTGACAATGGAGATGGACGTGAGCTTGACATTGCTGATGTGGCCGACGAAGGCGATGGCGACGAAGTCGATGAGGAACTTGAAGACCCCATTCAGGATCATCAGCCCGGCGATCTGCCAAAGGGTCGTGCACACGTCCGGCAAGGTCTTGCAGCGGGCCACGTGTCATCGTCTCCGCGGCCGGCGCCATCATCTGCTCTTCCAGTGCACGCATGGACTGCGTACACTGAAGCTCCTCACACCAAGCTAGCCGCCGTTCATATGTGCCTCCCACAACCTTTTGTAGTTATGTATGTACATGTTAAGTTTGGGGTCCAAGTGTTCTAGTTGCTGCTGACCGACCCATGGTTTGAAACTTTGGGTTCAAACTGTATGTAGAAAATGGTTTGGATGGATTTGGCTTGAAAATACATATAGTTTGGATTGGTTTGGATTGTAGCATTTTCAATTTGGTCTGGTTTGGTTTGATCGGTGGACTTATACATGTATGGGTTTGTCTGGGTTTAGTTTGGATTACAAACTATTCCCAGGTTTAGGCCTACTAGATCAGTACCAGGGTAGGGAACCACCCAAATGTCCGAGGTATAGACACAGTTGCTTCTCATAAATGTGTCAACAGCAGTTGGATCGCCTTTCACCATCATCGAATAGTTTTGTCCAAGGAAGAGCGAGTTTTCTCCAAGACTATCAATTCTGTGCCAGGGAGAAGGAGTTGGCGCTAGCTCACAAGTATCCATCCCGAATACCATGCAACGGGTGTTGGAATAGGTCCGGAGAGTGCGACCATGGGAGACACCTGCTTCCTTAGCAGTAACATCATTAGTGGGTTGTATACACACAAGAAGAGGTGATCCATCAGAATTAGTTGCCAGGCGCCATAGAGTATATGGGCGCTGCTCGTGATCATCACCATCGGCATCTCCCCCTTGGTTATAAAAATTTTCAAGTATAGGTGGTGGGATGTTCACAGGACCTTGGAAACACAATAAGAAGGTTAATTAGTAAAGGGAAACTTGCTAACCCGCATGCATGTGGATGAAACAATTATAATTACGATGGAAGACAAACGTACCGAAACTATAAGGATACCATGCAAAAAGAGTGCCACGAGTGGTGGCAGCAAACACAAGGCCCTCGTATTGAATTGCATCACAATACTCATTCGTGCACAGAAACTGATTTTTCAGTAATGTCCATCGAGTCAAACCACTAAGGATGGCAACAAGCTTGTCAAATATTGCAAAAACTTCATAGTTGTTGTAATTCCAAGAGCGGTTGGGAACTCGACAAATTGCTATCTTCCATAGAAGACAGTCACCATGATCGTTTTTGAACGCGCGTACATGACTGGTGTGCTCAACCTCTGGGTAGTGTGCTGAGATTTTTGGAAGTGGAACCTGGTGATGAGTGTACACATTCACAAGTTCCCACTCGCAGTTGGACCCAATGTAAACAACCCAATCTCCATTTGCGCCCTCCCAAGCCTTGCCCTCAACCGATGGCATCTTAACATCATACGTATCATTATTAAGCGGCATCAACTTGCACAGGGCGAGGCCTCCGTCGTGCCAGCGCCAGTCATCAGGGTCACGGCGAAGAAGATAGGGGAGATCAAACCGCTCCTTGTGTAACACCCCGGATATGATTTACCTAATATGTAATCCAACTCTTGCCGTTTCCGGCGTTAAGTTATTTTATTTTCTCGGGTTCGGGGTTTTGTCTCCATGTGTTGTTATCGTTATCATGCATCTCATATCATGTCATCATGTGCATTGCATTTGCATACGTGTTCATCTCATGCATCCGAGCATTTTCCCCGTTGTCCGTTTTGCATTCCGGCGCTCCGTTCTCCTCCGGTGGTCATTTCTACCTTTCTTTCATGTGTGGGGATTAAACATCTCTGGATTGGACCGAGACTTGCCATGCAGCCTTGGTTTACTACCGGTAGACCGTCTGTCAAGTTTCGTACCATTTGGACTTCGTTTGATGCTCCAACGGTTAACCGAGGGACCGAGAAGGCCTCGTATGTGTTGCAGCCCAACACCCCTCCATTTTGGCCCAAAACCTACCAAAACCCTCTCCATCATCTAGAGCATTCGATCACGATCGCGTGGCCGAAAACCGCACCTCATTTGGACACTCCTAGCTCCCTCTATGCCTATTTAAAGACCCCCTCCGAAAATTCTCGTTCTCCTCCCCCCAAAACCCTAGATCCACCTCTCTCCGCGCGGCAGGACACGTCCGCCGGCCGCTGGACACGTCCACCACCGCGCCCAGCCTACCACCAAGCGCAACGTGTCCCCGGGGGACCGCTTCGCCGCCTCCCACCGACGCGGGCCTGCAGGCCCAGCGCCGGCCCTCCCCGCCGCCCGACCGGGCCGGCCTGCCTCCCGCGCGCGCCGCCCTCGTATTCCCGCACCCCGCCGCCCAAGTCCGCCGGCTCCACCCTGCAGCACCTCGTTGCCGGCAACGCCAGATCCGCAACTCCGGCCACCACCCGCGCCGGATCCGCCCGCCCATGGCGCCCCGCGCCCGCCGTCCTCCTCCTCAAGGCCGCGACGCCGGACCCGCAGCTCCGGCGAGCCCCCCGCGGCCACTCCCGCCGTCCCCGCATCAACCACCTCGTCGGAGCTACAGTGGCTGCCGGCGTTCCTCAGTTCACGCGCCGCCCAACAAACCCTAGATCTGTGATTCGGTTGACTTCTCCCCCTCTCCTCATTATTTTTTCCATACTTTGACCTATGATATCTCCGCATCCGTAGCTCCGTTTTGGGCATATAGCGTATCAAAATATTCATCTCAGAGAGTAGATCATTTCATCTCATTGCATCATTTTCATTTTAGTTCATCTTGATGCCCAAAATGCTGTTGGAAGAGTGCTATTTGAGATAATTGTTAGATCTGCTGCTCCAATTAGCTATTTGTCATTTTTGCCATGATTATTGTGTGCATGGTATGCCCGTGAGCTCTACATGAGTTTTGTTATATGTTTTGCCATCTTTCCAGAGGTGAAACCCATGTATTTTTGTGATGTGTGTGGTGACTAGCACAAGCTTGCAAAGTGGTGCATTCGTTAATGCTGATTTCCAGAGGTGCAACCCATGAGTCCTTGATCTGTCTATTTCAATATGCCATATGTTCATGTTGTTTCCTAGTGATCCGTGCCTCTTTTGAGGATGATTAGTAAGGATGTTTTGTTAATCTTGTAGTGCTCTATCCATCCATGTCTTTGTTTGCAATTATGGAGCACCCCAGCTTGAGTCAATCGAGCTGTACTTTTGCTATTTCGTGAATCTGGGCAGATTGTCTACTTGTTAGCGATTTTGCCGAGGATGTAGTAGTTGATCCGTGCATGCTATGCTATTGTTCTTGCCATGTATAGCTTGTATAATGTGCATTCTTGATGGGTGTATGCTTAGATGGTCATGACTTGCTCTGTAGTGAGTGCATCGAGCTCGTAAACATGCCTACTTGATAGCTGATTTGCATGCTCCAGTTTTTCACCAAGTCTGTAATCTGATTTATGTTTTTGCCATGTTCACATGCTTGCAAATGTATTTTTTGATCCCTTTTGGCTCAAGGTCACTAAGGGACTTTTGTTAAGCTCTTTGAGTAGCTCCATGCCATGCTTTACTTTGCCAGGTTCAGGCCCTTTAGCTTATAGCTTTCATGCTTCAAAGTGTTCTACCTGATCTGAAATTCCAAACAAGTGTTAATTTCAAGTCTGAAATCTGTTTACCAAATGCATTTTTGCCATGCTTGTTTGAACCTGTTAATGGACGAATTGGCCGTAGCTCAGTGTTCATTTTTTGTCAAGCATCATGAATGGATCCCTGCCATGTATTTGGTTGTCATGTTTGGGTGCTGTAGCATGTTCACCTTGTTGCATTTAGATGGCTACTTGTTGTATATCGCAAACCGGTGCCATATTTCAATTGCTTGCCATTTCCAAACCGTGACTCCGATTCCAGTGATCTTTATATCGTTTTCAAGTGAAATCATCTCACCTTTCCAGCGGAACACTTGGATTTCCAAGTTGAGGCCAGGTTCATTCATTCCTTGTCAAATCTTGCATATGCATCACATACCACATCCCGCATAGCATACCATGTTTGCATCATGTTGTTTGAGTTTGCACGTGGTTGATTGTGTTCCGTTTGCTTGTTTGTATTGTTCGGGTAGAGCCGGGAGACGAGTTCGCTAACGAGGAGTCCGTTGAGTTTGCTTTCAAGGATCCAGTCAACTCTGACAACTTTGCAGGCAAGATGATCATACCCTCGAAATCACTTCTATCTTTGCTTTGCTAGATGCTCGCTCTTTTGCTATGCCTATGCTATTATGCCTACCACTTGCTTATCATGCCTCCCAAATTGCCATGTCAAACCTCTAACCCACCATGTCCTAGCGAACGGTTGATTGGCTATGTTACCGCTTTGCTCAGCCCCTCTTATAGCGTTGCTAGTTGCAGGTGTAGATTGGAGACCGTACCTTGTTGGAACCTTATTTACTTGTTGGGATATCATTATATTATCTTGTTATCTTAATGCATCTATATACTTGGTAAGGGGTGGAAGGCTCGGCCTCTCGCTTAGTGTTTTGTTCCACTCTTGCCGCCCTAGTTTCTGTCATATCGGTGTTATGTTCCCAGATTTTGCGTTCCTTACGCGGTTGGGTGATAATGGGAACCCCTTGATAGTTCGCCTTGAATAAAGCTTTTCCAGCAATGCCAAACCTTGGTTTTACCATTTTCCACCTAGCCTCTGTTCCCTTGGGTTTCCGGAGCCCGAGGGTCATCTTATTTAACCCCCCCCCCCCGGCCAGTGCTCCTCTGAGTGTTGGTCCAACCGAGCGATGTTTGGGGCTACCAGGGGCAACTCTGGGCTGGCCTACCCGACGTCTGGCTCATCTGAGTGTGCCCTGAGAACGAGATATGTGCAGCTCCTCTCGAGATTTGTCGGCACATTCGGGCGGTGTTGCTCGATTTGTTTTAACTTGTCGAAGTGTCTTGTAGAACCGGGATGCCGAGTCTGATCGTAATGTCTCGGGAGAAGGTCTATTCCTTCGTTGACCGTGAGAGCTTGTCATGGGCTAAGTTGGGACTCCCCTGCAGGGATTTAAACTTTCAAAAGCCGTGCCCGCGGTTATGGGCAGATGGGAATTTGTTAATGTCCGGTTGTAGATAACTTGAACCTTAACTTAATTAAAATGAAGCAACCGTGTGAGTTACCGTGATGGTTTCTTCTCGGCGGAGTCCGGGAAGTGAACACGGTGTTGGAGTAATGCTTGTCGCAGGTTGTTCTCTAGTTATTCGTTCGCGCTTTGCCTTCTCTTCTCGCTCTCTTTTGCGAACAGGTTAGCCACCATATATGCCAGTCGCTTGCTGCAGCTCCACATATTTACCTTACCTTACCTATAAGCTTAAATAGTCTTGATCACGAGGGTGCGAGATTGCTGAGTCCCTGTGGCTCACAGATTACTTCCAAACCAGATGCAGGGCCTGACGACTCCGTTCCAGATGACGCGTTTGAGCTCAAGTGGGAGTTCGACGAGGACTCACGCTGTTACTATGTGTCTTTCCCTAATGATCAGTAGTGGTGCCCAGTTGGGGCGATCGGGACCGTGTTGCATGTTGGGTTGATCTTTTATTTTGGCGCCGTAGTCGGGCCATGAGTGTTTGAATGATGTAATGCTATTTATGTACTTTGATTGACGTGGCGAGTGTAAGCCAACTATGTGTCTCCCCTTTTATTATCTATATATTACATGGGATGTTGTGAAGATTGCCTAACTTGCGACATTGCTTTCAATGCGGTTATGCCTCTAAGTCGTGCCTCGACACGTAGGAGATATAGCCACATCGAGGGCGTTACAAGTTGGTAATCAGAGCCTTCCCCGACCTTAGGAGCCCCCACTGATTGATCGTTTTTAGCAGCCGTTGTTTTGAGTCTAGAAAAATGTTTTGAGTCATTTAGGAATTATATACGGGAGAGTTTAGGAATTCTTTTTACTCCCCAGTCTCCTTCATCGCTCTGGTAAGGCATCCTGACATAGAGTTTTGACTCTTCTCTTCTCAAATTTCACAAAAAAAAATTTAGGATCACGCGGGTATCTTGGAATCGTTCCGATGGATTTGTGACGAGAACATTGTTCTTGGTGCCTCCTGTCATTTAGGGGTTGTGGCAGTGTCCCAGGGAGTTGAGCTCCGAGGTGTTGTCGTCACAATTTTATCGTTGCAGTTCTGGAATACCTGAGTTTAGTACGTCGACATTGAAAATCTCTTTTATGCAGTTCGTTGGTGAGATAACCTCGACGCGACCCAGTACTGGGGCGGGATCTCGGGAGTATTGCCATAACTTGTATAACGGATGCTTTTCGAAGGTTGAGGTAGAAGGTTTCCGAAGTTTTTCTCGATTATGTGTTGAAGGATGGATACAGCTAGATGTAGGATTTGCTAGATTTGGGTGAGATATTATGCTTCCCCTGTATCCCCATCACCCGATTGCATAACCGGAAAGGTTCGGGTGTTTCATAGGTGGGAATTCTTGTAGCTCTAGTTCTTCTTCCACGGATATTTGGTTTGAGATTGGGATTTCTTACCGAGTATTCATTCTTGATCCGTACCTTGTTGATTTATTCCTCTACCTAAATTCTGAGTGGTTTCTCAATTTATGGATATGTGACCATTTCAAGTGGAATGCATTCGTTCATTTTGTTCGGATGTGAAGACTATATGTTGCAATTTTCATTTCGTTGGATTCAGCTTCAATATTTGTCTATCAATGTGCTAATGGATGTCAACCTCTTCAGGATGGCTCCTCCAATGCGCACGACTCCGAATCCTGATCCGCCACCACCTCCCCCTCCTCCGGAGGCATGGCAAGCTGTGATGGCCGCAACCAATGCAAACACGCAGTTGATCATGCAAATTCTTCAAGAGCGCAACCAAGCGAACCAAGGCAACAATCAGAATCACTTTGCCACACTCAACCAGTTCCTTGCTAATGGGCCAAAGACTTTCAGCAATTTTGTTGAGGCAACTGATGCTGATGATTGGCTTGTGGACTTGTGCAAGCATTTCGAGTGCAGTAATGTCAGGCCTGAGGACTTTGTCAAGTTCGCCTCCTTCCAACTCAAAGACCAAGCTGCAGAGTGGTTCCAGCAGTACAAGGATTCCAGAGGAGGCCATGTGATTACCTGGGATGAATTCTGTCAAGATTTCAAAGCGCATCATATTCCTCAGAGCGTGGTTGAAAGCAAGCGTGAGGAATTCCGCAACCTGAAGCAAGGCTCTTTGTCTGTCTATGACTACAACAAGTTGTTTCAGAAGCTCACCCGCTTTGCTAAGCAGGACGTCCTTGACGAGAAGAGCATGATATACTAGTTCAGGGGTGGTCTCAGAGAAGAAATCCAGCTAGCTCTTGTTCTCTTTGAGCCCTTGAGGTACGATGAGTTCTACAACATGGCATTGAAGCAAGAGGCTGCTCAACTGAGGTGTGATGCTTCCAAGAAGCGAGCCAGAGACACTACTCCTTCTTCCTCTACTCAAGTGGCCAAGCAGCAGAAGTATTGGCTTCCTCCTCCTCTGTTTCGTCAGCTGTATCAGAAGAGCAAAGGTGGCAGTGGATCTTCCCACCCACCCAACCCTGGTTTTCAGAACAAGACTTCGTCTCAAGCTCCAAGATCGAGTGCTCCGTATCACCGTCTGCTTTCAGAGGTCACGTGCAACAAGTGCCAACAGAAGGGTCACTATGCCCACAAATTCTTCAATCAGAGGCGTCTCCCTCCTCCTCCTTCTGTGAGATCGGCAAGTACAGCTGTGGTCAAGCATAACCCCAAGTCTGCCAAGGTCAACTTGATGAATGCAGCTCAGGCAGAGGACTCTTCAGATGTCATCATGGGTAACCTTCCTGTTAATGATATTCCTACAAAAGTTCTTTTTGACACTGGTGCATCGCATTGTTTTATCTCGAGACCATTTGTTTCTAAGCATGAGTTGCCTTTACAAGATTTGCCTAGACAGTTATCTGTTGTTTCTCCGGGTAAATTCATGAATGCAAGCGCTATGGCCCCGGATGTTACTATCACGTTGGACGACTACAAGTTCCTTTCTTCTCTGGTGGTTCTCGGTAATTCCGATATTGATCTTATTCTCGGAATGGATTGGCTTTCTAAGCACAAGGCTCAGCTTGATTGTGCTGCCAGGCAGATTCAATTGACTCATTCATCTGAGGATGTAATTGTCTTTGCCGCTCGTGATGATACCATCCGTCTGTTTTCTCTCAATGAGAAAGGTGAACTGGATGCCATCTCGCAAATTCCAGTCATTTGCGAATATCAAGATGTCTTTCCAGAAGAGCTTCCAGGAATCTGCACCGGCCAGTTGAATTCGTCATCGATCTTGAGCCTGGCACGGAACCAGTGTGCAAGCGCCCTTACAAGCTCGGACCTGAAGAGTTGAAGGAGCTAAAGAAGCAACTTGATATTCAAGAGCCAATGGGTCTTATCCGACCTAGTTCTTCTCCGTGGGGTTGTGGTGTTCTTTTTGTGAATAAGAAGGATGGAACGGACCGACTTTGTGTTGACTACCGTCCATTGAACAAGAAGACTATCAAGAACAAATACCCACTTCCCAACATCAACGAGCTATTTGAACAACTCAAAGGTGCCCAAGTATTCTCCAAGCTTGATCTCCGGATGGGTTATCATCAGATTCGTATCCATGAGCAAGATATTCCCAAGACGGCTTTCAGGACAAGCTATGGTTCATATGAATACACTGTCATGTCTTTTGGCCTCGTCAACGCTCCTCCGACTTTCTCTCGCATGATGAACTTCATCTTCAACGCCTACACCAATGACTTTGTTTTGGTCTATCTCGACGACATTCTCGTCTTTTCGAAGAACAAGGAAGATCATGCCAAGCACTTGCGTTTGGTACTCGATAAGCTCAGGGAACACCAGTTCTACGCCAAGTTCTCCAAGTGCGAATTTTGGCTCGATGAGGTTCTTTATCTTGGCCATATCATCTCTGCCAAGGGCATTGCGGTGAATCCTGAGAAGGTGTCTGCAATTGTGAATTGGGAACCACGTCAGAACGTGAAGAAACTCCATAGCTTCCTCGGTCTCGCAAGCTACTGTCGAAGGTTCATTGAGAACTTTTCAAAGATCGCGAAGCCTCTCTCAAATCTTCTCCAGAAGCACGTCAAGTACGTTTGGTCTCCGGAGTGTGACATTGCTTTCAACACTTTGAAAGAGAAATTGGTCACTGCTCCAGTTCTGACTCCTCCTGATGAATCCAAACCGTTCGAGGTCTTTTGCGATGCCTCTCTCCAAGGTCTCGGTGCAGTGTTGATGCAAGAGAAGAAAGTTGTGGCTTATACCTCTCGCCAGTTGAAGCCCAACGAGAAGAACTACCCCACTCATGACCTTGAGTTGGCGGCAGTTGTGCATGCTCTTTTGACTTGGTGACATCTCTTATTGGGAAGAAAAGTGGACATCTTCACTGACCACAAGAGTCTCAAGTACATCTTCACTCAGCCTAATCTCAATCTCAGGCAGACTCGATGGGTTGCAATGATTCAAGAGTATAATCCGAGTATCGAGTATACTCCAGGCAAGGCCAATGTGATTGCTGACGCATTGAGAAGGAAGGCCTATTCCAACAGTTTGATTCTCAAGCCTTATCAACCCGAGCTTCGTGAAGCTTTCCGCAAACTTAATCTGCAAGTTGTTACTCAAGGTTTCCTCGCCAACCTTCAAGTCTCTCCTACCTTGGAAGACCAGATTTGCCAAGCTCGGCTTCTTGATGCTATGGTGAAGAAGGTGAAGATTGGGATTGCCAAGAGTCAACCCAAGTACAAGTGCTACCGCCTTGATGACAAGGATACTCTTTTCTTCGAGGATCGTATTGTTGTGCCCAAAGGAGACCTTCGTAAAGTGATCATGAACGAGGCTCACAATTCTCTCCTCTCCATCCACCCTGGGAGCACGAAGATGTATCAGGACCTCAAGCAGGCTTATTGGTGGACTCGAATGAAGCACGAGATTGCTTAGTTCGTGAATGAATGTGATGTCTGCAGAAGAGTGAAGGCAGAACACCAAAGGCCAGCGGGTCTCCTCCAACCTCTTGCCATTCCAGAATGGAAGTTTGACCACATTGAGATGGACTTCGTGACTGGGTTTCCAAAGTCCAAGCGTGGCAATAATGCTATATTCATTGTCATCGACAAACTCACTAAAGTGGCTCACTTTCTGCCTATAAAAGAGTCAATCACTGCAGCTCAATTGGCGGAGCTCTATACCTCTCGAATTGTCTCGCTGCACGGTATTCCACAGGTGATCTCTTCAGACCGTGGCAGCATCTTTACCTCCAAGTTTTGGGATTCTTTTCAGAAGGCCATGGGCACCAACATCCGCTTCAGCACAGCTTTCCATCCTCAAACTAGCGGTCAAGTCGAGCATGTCAACCAGATTCTTGAAGATATGCTCAGGGCTTGTGTGATCTCCTTCAGCATGAATTGGGAGGATTGTCTTCCATATGCTGAATTCTCCTACCACAACAGTTTTCAAGCAAGTTTGGGCAAGGCCCCATTTGAAATTCTGTATGGCAGGAAGTGTCGTACCCCTCTCAACTGGTCCGAAACCGGTGAATGTCAACTTCTGGGTAATGACTTAATCACAGAGGTAGAAGAAATGTGCAAAGTCATTCGAGATAACCTCAAAGCAGCCCAATCCCGCCAGAAGAGCTACTATGATAGTAAGCACTGTGATTTGGCCTTCGAGATCGGAGATCATGTTTACCTCCGCGTCTCTCCTATGAAAGGTACTCGTCTCTTCGGTATCAAAGGGAAGCTTGCCCCTAGATACGTGGGACCTTTCAAGATCGTCAGCAAGAGAGGCGATCTCGCCTATCAACTTGAGCTTCCTTCAAACTTTGCAAATGTGCATGACGTGTTACATGTCTCTCAACTCCGCAAGTGCTTCAAGATTCCTGACCGCACCGTCAACTTCGAAGACATTGAGCTCCAAGAAGATCTCTCTTATCGTGAGCACCCCGTTGCTATTCTTGAAGAAACTGAACGCAAGATTCGCAATAAGTCAATCAAATTCCTCAAAGTCAAGTGGTCACACCATTCCGACCGTGAAGCCACCTAGGAACGCGAGGATCACCTCCGTTCTGAGTACCTGGCGTTCTTTCAGTCCTAGATCTCAGGACGAGATCCTTTCGTAGTGATGGAGTGTTGTAACACCCCGGATATGATTTACCTAGTATGTAATCCAACTCTTGCCGTTTCCGGCGTTAAGTTATTTTATTTTCTCGGGTTCGGGTTTTTGTCTCCATGTGTTGTTATCGTTATCATGCATCTCATATCATGTCATCATGTGCATTGCATTTGCATATGTGTTCATCTCATGCATCCGAGCATTTTCCCCGTTGTCCGTTTTGCATTCCGGCGCTCCGTTCTCCTCCGGTGGTCATTTCTACCTTTATTTCGTGTGTGGGGATTAAACATCTCCGGATTTGACCGAGACTTGCCAAGCGGCCTTGGTTTACTACCGGTAGACCGCCTGTCAAGTTTCGTACCATTTGGACTTCGTTTGATGCTCCAACGGTTAACCGAGGGACCGAGAAGGCCTCGTATGTGTTGCAGCCCAACACCCCTCCATTTTGTCCCAAAACCCACCGAAACCCTCTCCATCATCTAGAGCGTTCGATCACGATTGCGTGGCCGAAAACCGCACCTCATTTGGACACTCCTAGCTCCCTCTATGCCTATTTAAAGACCCCCTCCGAAAATTCTCGTTCTCCTCCCCCCCAAAACCCTAGATCCACCTCTCTCCCCGCGGCCGGACACGTCCGCCACCGTGCCCAGCCTACCACCGAGCACCACGTGTCCCCGGGGGACCGCTTCGCCGCCTCCCACCAACGCGGGCCCACAGGCCCAGCGCCGGCCCTCCCCGCCGCCCGACCGGGCCGGCCTGCCTCCCGCGCGTGCCACCCTCGTCTTCCCGCACCCCACTGCCGAGGTCCGCCGGCGCCGCCCTGCAGCACCTCGTCACCGGCGATGCCAGATCCGCAACTCCGGCCGCCACCCGCGCCGGATCCGCCCGCCCACGGTGCCTCGCGCCCGCCGTCCTCCTCCTCAAGGCCGCGACGGCGGATCCGCAGCTCCGGCGAGCCCCCCGCGGCCACTCCGGCCGTCCCCACGTCAACCACCTCGCCGGGGCTACAGTGGCCGCCGGCGTTCCTCGGTTCGCGCGCCGCCCAGCAAACCCTAGATCTGTGATTCAGTTGACTTCTCCCCCTCTCCTTACTATTTTTTTTCATACTTTGACCTGTGATATCTCCGCATCCATAGCTCCGTTTAGGGCATATAGCATATCAAAATGTTCATCTCAGAGAGTATATCATTTCATCTCATTGCATCATTTTGATTTGAGTTCATCTAGATGCCCGAAATGCTGTTGGAAGAGTGCTATTTGAGATAATTGTCAGATCTGCTGCTCCAATTAGCTATTTGTCATTTTTGCCATGATTATTGTGTGCATGATATGCCCCTGAGCTCTACATGAGTTTTGGTATATGTTTTGACATCTTTCCAAAGGTGCAACCGATGTATTTTTGTGATGTGTGTGGTGACTAGCACAAGCTTGCAAAGTGGTGCACTCGTTAATGCTGATTTTAGGGACTTAGCAATTCCACTAAGTCCTTGATCTGTTTATTTCGATATGCCATATGTTCATGTTGTTTCCTAGTGATCCATGCCTCTTTTGAGGATGATCAGTAAGGATGTTTTGTTAATATTGTAGTGCTCTATCCATCCATGTCTTTGTTTGCAATTATGGAGCACCCCAGCTTGGGTCAATCGAGCTCTACTTTTGCTATTTCGTGAATCTGGGCAGATTGTCTACTTGTTAGCGATTTTGCCGAGGATGTTGTAGTTGATCCTTGCATGCTATGCTATTGTTCTTGCCATGTCTAGCTTGTATAATGTGTATTCTTGATGGGTGTATTCTTAGATGGTCATGACTTGCTCTGTAGTGAGTGCATCGAGCTTGTAAACCTGCCTACTTGATAGCTGATTTGCATGCTCCAGTTTTTCACCAAGTCTGTGATCTGATTATGTTTTTGCCATGTTCACATGCTTGCAAATGTATTTTATGATCCCTTTTGGCTCAAGGTCACTAAGGGACTTTTGTTAAGCTCTTTGAGTAGCTCCATGCCATGATTTACTTTGCCATGTTCAGGCCATGTAGCTTATAGCTTTCATGCTTCAAAGTGTGCTACCTGATCTGAAATTCCAAACATGTGTTAATTTCACTAAGTCTGAAATCTCTTTACCAAATGCATTTTGCCATGCTTGTTTGAACCTGTTAATGGACGAATTGGTCGTAGCTCAGTGTTCATCTTTTGTCAAGCATCATGAATGGATCCCTGCCATGTATTTTGTTGTCATGTTTGGGTACTGTAGCATGTTCACCTTGTTGCATTTAGATGGCTACTTGTTGTATATCGCAGACCGGTGCCATATTTGAATTGCTTGCCATTTCCAAACCGTGACTCCGATTCCGGTGATCTTTATATCGTTTTCAAGCGAAATCATCTCACCTTTCCAGTGGAACACTTGGATTTCCATGTTGAGGCCAGGTTCATCCATTCCGTGTCAAATCTTGCATATGCATCACATACCGCATCCCGCATAGCATACCATGTTTGCATCATGTTGTTTGAGTTTGCACGTGGTTGATTGTGTTCCGTTTGCTTGTTTGTCTTGTTTGGGTAGAGCCGGGAGACGAGTTCGATAATGAGGAGCCTGTTGAGTTTGCTTTCGAGGATCCAGTCAACTCTGACAACTTTGCAGGCAAGATGATCATACCCTCGAAATCACTTCTATCTTTGCTTTGCTAGATGCTCGCTCTTTTGCTATGCCTATGCTACGATGCCTACCACTTTCTTATCATGCCTCCCAAATTGCCATGTCAAACCTCTAACCCACCATGTCCTAGCAAACCGTTGATTGGCTATATTACCGCTTTGCTCAGCCCCTCTTATAGCGTTGCTAGTTGCAGGTGCAGATTGGAGACCGTTCCTTGTTGGAACCTTATTTACTTGTTGGGATATCATTATATTATCTTGTTATCTTAATGCATCTATATACTTGGTAAGGGGTGGAAGGCTCGGCCTCTCGCCTAGTTTTTTGTTCCACTCTTGCTTCCCTAGTTTCCGTCATATCGGTGTTATGTTCCCGGATTTTGCGTTCCTTACGCGGTTGGGTGATAATGGGAACCCCTTGATAGTTCGCCTTGAATAAAGCTTTTCCAGCAATGCCCAACCTTGGTTTTACCATTTGCCACCTTGCCTCTTTTCCCTTGGGTTTCCGGAGCCCAAGGGTCATCTTATTTAAACCCCCCCCCCCCCGGCCAGTGCTCTTCTGAGTGTTGGTCCAACCGAGCGATGTATGGGGCTACCAGGGGCAACTCTTGGCTGGCCTACCCGACGTCTGGCTCATCTGAGTGTGCCCTGAGAACGAGATGTGCAGCTCCTATCGGGATTTGTCGGCACATTCGGGCGGTGTTGCTAGATTTGTTTTAACTTGTCGAAGAGTCTTGTAGAACTGGGATGCCGAGTCTGATCGTAATGTCTCGGGAGAAGGTCTATTCTTTCGTTGACCGTGAGAGCTTGTCATGGGCTAAGTTGGTACTCCCCTGCAGGGATTTAAACTTTCGAAAGCCGTGCCCGCGGTTATGGGCAGATGGGAATTTGTTAATGTCCGGTTGTAGATAACTTGAACCTTAACTTAATTAAAATGAAGCAACCATGTGAGTTACCGTGATGGTCTCTTCTCGGCGGAGTCCGGGAAGTGAACACGGTGTTGGAGTAATGCTTGTCGCAGGTTGTTCTCTAGTTATTTGTTCGCGCTTTGCCTTCTCTTCTCGCTCTCTTTTGCGAACAGGTTAGCCACCATATATGCCAGCCGCTTGCTGCAGCTCCACATATTTACCTTACCTATAAGCTTAAATAGTCTTGATCGCGAGGGTGCGAGATTGCTGAGTCCCTGTGGCTCACAGATTACTTCCAAACCAGATGTAGGGGCCTGACGACTCCGTTCCAGATGACGCGCTTGAGCTCAAGTGGGAGTTCGACAAGGACTCACGCCGTTACTGTGTGTCTTTCCCTAATGATCAGTAGTGGTGCCCAGTTGGGGCGATCGGGACCGTGTTGCATGTTGGGTTGATCTTTTATTTTGGCGCCGTAGTCGGGCCATGAGTGTTTGAATGATGTAATGCTATTTATGTACTTTGATTGACGTGGCGAGTGTAAGCCAACTATGTATCTCCCCTTTTATTATCTATATATTACATGGGATGTTGTGAAGATTTCCTAACTTGCGACATTGCTTTCAATGCGGTTATGCCTCTAAGTCGTGCCTCGACACGTAGGAGATATAGCCGCATCGAGGGCGTTACACCTTGACTCTTGGGTTCTTTGTAATGATGTTATTTGTTGAGTCGAGAATGGGCTTGAACGAACCTGCCACGCGAGCCGAGGTGATGACGTCGCACCGATCAATGAATTCCTCCACTATGTCATCTTTCAGATCGGGGCAAGAATAATGGGGTCGTTTCCAGCCTGTTCCCTCCATGGAGAAGACGATCGAACAATGGTAGAAAAGGGTGAAGGGCTGAAGGAAAATGGAGGAGGGAGAGGAAGAGCGTGCAACAGCTGTTCCAAATCGAGAGGGAAAGGCGAAGAGTCGGTGGACGGTTGCGAGTTTGCCACGGTTCACGAAGAGGCGCCCTGGCCTACACGTCCGTTGGAAATACTCCTACTACTCCTCGTTGTCTCACTGATATGTTGGAACGGGACCACATGTCAACGAAACATGGTGTGTAATTTCTCGTGCAAAATGTGATCTGGCCGTGTTGGCCTGAGGTGCCGCATTAGTTATCGACCTTTATTTTTTTAATGGCGTGCCGATCAATTTTGAAGCGCGACTAACTGGTACTGTACGTGGAGAGGATGACAGCAGGGACCCGCCAAGGTCATGGCAGTACGCAAGCAAGTGCCTCCTTATTTCAAGCCAATAAAAAAAATGGCTCCTCCTAATGGATTTCTGACATTTGGGTCCCATGCCATTGTCAACGTAGTCAATAAACGAGAGAATTGCACAACGAGCGACTGACACCAGGGACCCTGCAGCTCGCCCAGTTATTTTTCTTTTGGGTTAATTTGATAAATGCCACTCCAAATCTAGTGTATCCGAGAAATGCCACTGCAATTTCCAAACTTTGAAAAATGCCATTTCATGCCATTTCTAGTGGCATTTTTCGAAGTCTGGAGTGGCGTTTTTCAAAATTTGCAAATTGCAGTGGCGTTTTTCAAAGTTTGCAAAAATTGCAGTGGCATTTTTCACAGTTTGGAAATTGCAGTGGCATTTTTCACAGTTTGGAAATTGCAATGGCATTTTTATGAATCGCCATAATTGGAGTGGCATTTATCTAATTTGTTTTTGAGACGGAAGCAGGGTGTCAACTGGGCTGTGCGGGACATTCTGGCCTGTCTAGACAGCCTTTTCTTTTATGTTTACCACAGACCAGCCCAGTAGTTTTTTTTCTTTCTGAAAATGGCTAGCCCAGTTCTTTTGTGATTTGTCAAGTAAGTCGCTTTATCAGGCCTGCTGGGCTGCAAATCTTTCAAGACGAGGAGAGCTTCATTCGGCTGGCCGAGAAAATGGCCTATCAGTAATGAGGAATGGGTTGTACATTTTTAAAACATATCAAACCGGCAATTATTTTCAAATATCTTTTTTTCATTTCAAGATTTTAAATTGCATTGATTTTTATGTGTGGACAATTTATTGGATTTTATATTGATATACATTTATTTTTAAAATCAGTCTGAATGTGACTCGAAATTTTGGGATTAAAAACTGTTCAGACCGCACCAACATATGCAAAATTTCGTATGATTTTTTAACCATGGCCACAATATGGGCTGTAATGCTAACATAAAGAATATGGGCCGCAAAAAACCCGTAAGAATTAGCAAATGGGCTGTAAATTATTTGAAATAATGGCAGATGGGTTATATGCTGTTTTCCACAGATTTGACGCTTTCCACAGATGGCTTGTATACTTTTGGATGTCCATCCAATGGCCGTCGCGCTTCTTCAATCTCTGCTCTTCCTGCTCCAGCCGCTCAAACAAGCGCCAGCGGGACTGCCTGCTCCCTCCACCCCGCGGCCGGCTGTGCTGTCGTGCAGGCCTTACCGCCCCACCGTACTCCCATCGCTGGCCTAGCCATCCCTCTACTCACCCACACCTGTTGTTATTCTCCGGCGACGGCAGACGAACCAGTAAACCCTCGTACACCCCTCCGCGTGGGAAACAAAAACAACGGCTGAGTCTTCCCTGCCTCTGTGTCGTTCCCTTCCTAGGCCTCGCCCTCGTCCACCGCCCTGGTGCTCTCGGCGTGGCGTGGTCAGCGTGGTCAACGACCGACATGCATCTGAAGTGGACTGTATGTGGAGAGGCTGACAGCTGGGTCCACGGCCGCACGTAAGGAAATGCCTCCTTATTACGCGCAAAATAATGATTTCCTCCACCTGACATCTGGGACCCACCGAAACGGCCTCTGTATTTCATGAAAAAAACATTACTGCCACTGCAGCTCGGACCCACCTGCTATATCTTCGCACGCAAGGAAGTGCCTCCTTATTACGCACAAAAAAATGAATACTCCCCCTGCTAGCTGGGACCCAGTGTAGTGGGCCTACTAAGTTGTCGGGGACAAAGGGCTTTGTCAACTTAGTCAATATGCACGATTCTAGCTCGACTGACCGTACGATGTCCATCCAACGGGCGTAGTGCTTCTTCAACCTCTGGTCTTCTTGCTCCAGCCGCCCAAAGCAGCGCCGGTCGTGTCGCCTGCTCCTGCCTCCCGTGGCCGGCTCTGTTGCTGTGGAGTTCTCACCGCCCCCATACTACTCCCACTGCCGCCCAGGCCATCCCTACACTCCACTCACCCACACCCCCTGTTATTCTGCGATGACGGCAGCGCAACCGGACCAGTGAACCCTCGTACTCCTCTCCGCGTGGGCATCCACTGCCACGTCTTCCCCGGCTCCACGTCGTCCCCTTCCTAGGCCTCGCCGTCGTCCACCGCCGTGGTGCTGTCAGCGCGGCATGGTCAATGTGGTCAACGACCGAATTCCATCGGAAGAATACTACACGTGGAGAGGCTGACAGCTGGGTCCACGTAGCCGCAAGGAAGTGCCTCCTTATTATGCGGAAAATAATTATTCCTCCACCTCACAGTAGGGACCACCGGACGCCCACCAGTATATCGCGGAAAAACATTTGTCCCTGACTGCTGGGACCCACCCGACGGGCCACCGTATTTCACGAAAAAAACGTTCCCCCTGCTGTCAGCTCGGACGCACCGGAAGTGCCTCCTTATTACGCACAAAAAAATGAATACCCCCCTGCTAGCTGGGACCCACCTTAGTGGCAGGCTGACTTGTGGGCCTACTAAGTTGATGGGGATGGAGGGCTTTGTCAACTTAGTCAATATGCACGATTCTAGCTCCAGTGACCGTACGATGTCCATACAACGGCCGTAGTGCTTCTTCAACGTCTGGTCTTCTTGCTCCAGCCACCCAAACCAGCGCCGGTCGTGCCTCGTGCTCATGCCTCCCGTGGCCAGCTGCGATGTGGCGGAGGCCTCACCGCCCCTACTACTCCCACCGCTGGCCAGGCCATCCCTCTACTCACCCACACCCCCTGTTATTCTGCGGCGACGACAGCCTCACACCGAAGCGAACCAGCGAACCCCCGTACTCCTCTACGCGTGGGCATCCACTGCCGCGTCTTCCCCGGCTCTGCATCGTCCCCTTCCTAGTCCTCGCTGTCGTCCACCGCTCTGGTGCTCTCGGCACGGTGTGGTCAACATGGTCACAGAACGGCTTCCATCGGACATGGACTGTACGTGGAGAGGCTAACAGATGGGTCCACGGCCGCAGCAAGGAAGTGCCTCCTTATTAAGTGCAAAATAATTATTCCTCCACCTGACAGCGGGGACCCACCGGACGGGCCACCAGTATTTTGCGAAAAAAATTGTTTCCCCCTGACTGCTGGGACTCACCGGACGGGCCACCGTATTTCGTGAAAAAAAACGTCCCGCCCGCTGTCAGCTGGGATCCACCAGAAGTGCCTCCTTATTACGCACAAAAAAATGAATACTCCCCCGGCTAGCTGGGACCGTACGATGTCCATCCAACGGACGTAGTGCTTCTTCAACCTCTGGTCTTCTTGCTCCAGCCGCCCAAAGAAGCGCCGGTCGTGACGCATGCTCCTGCCTCTCGTGGCCGGCTGTGCTGCCGCAGAGGCCTCACCGCCCCCTACTATTCCCACCGCTGGCCAGGCCCTACGGCGACGGCAGCCTCACACCGCAGCCGAACCAGTGAACCCTCGTAGTCCTCTCCGCGCGGGCTTCCACTGTCACGTCGTCCCCTTCCTAGGCCTCGCCGTCGTCCACCACCATGGTGCTCTCCGCGCGGCGTGGTCAACGTGGTCAAGGAACGACTTCCATCGGAAGAGTACTGTACGTGGAGAGACTGACAGCTGGGTCCATGGCCACAGCCCAGTTTTTTTTGTGATTTGCCAAGTAAGTCCTTTTGTCAGGCCTGTTGGGCTGCAAATCTTTCAAGACGAGGAGAGCTTTCATTCGGCTGGCCGAGAAAATGGCCCATCAGTAATGAGAAATGGGCTGTACATTTTTAAAACACATCAAACCGGCAATTAGTTTCGAATATCTTTTTTTCATTTCAAGATTTTAAATTACATTAATTTTTATGCATGGAGAATTTGTTGGATTTTATATTGATATACATTTATTTTTAAAATCAGTTTGAATGTGAGTCGAAGTTTCAGGATTAAAAACAGTCCGGACCGCACCAAAATATGCAAAATTTCGTATTATTTTTTAACCGTTGCCACAATATGGACTGTAATTATAACAAAAAGAATATGGGCTCCAAAAAAACCTTAAGAATTAGCAAATGGGTTGTAAATTATTAGAAATAATGGCAGGTGGGTTGTATGCTGTTTTCCACAGATTTGAGGCTTTCCTAACAAAAGGTTGACGCACAAGCATTGACTGTTGGATGTCCATCCAACGGCCGTCGTGCTTATTCAATCTCTGCTCTTCCTGCTCCAGCCACTCAAACAAGCGCCGACGGGACTGCCTGCTCCCTCCTCCTCGCGGCCGGCTGTGCTGCCGCGCAGGCCTCACCGCCCGACGTACTCCCATCGCTGGCCTAGCCATCCCTCTACTCGCCCACACCTGCTGTTATTCTCCGGCGATGGTAGACGAACCAGTAAACCCTCGTACAGTCGTACTCCCCTCCGCGTGGGAAACAACTTCCGGGTCTTCCCTGCCTCCGTGTCGTCCCCTTCCTAGGCCTCGCCGTCGTCCACCGCCCTGGTGCTCTCGGCGCGGCGTGGTCAACATGGTCAAGGAACGACTTCCATCGGACGTGGACTGTACGTGGAGAGGCTGACAGCTGGGTCCACGGCCGTAGCAAGGAAGTGCCTCCTTATTACGCAGAAAATAATGATTCCTCCACCTGACAGCTGGGACCCACCGGACGGGCGATTGTATTTCGCGAAAAAAACGTTTCCCCTTGACTGCTGGGACCCACCAGCTACATCTTCGCACGCAAGGAAGTGCGCCCGGGCAAAAAAAATGATTCGCCCCCTGACTGCTGGGACCCACCAACTACATCTTCGCAGGCAAGGAAGTGCCTGACAGTCGGGACCCACCTGGTCGCGAACGTGTACGTACATACTGGTCGATGTATAGGCGCGCACGTGTCGTAGTAGAGGCGCACACGTAGCATGTACACGTACGTACAACGGCCAGGGTGCAAGAAAGAAAATACGGCCACGTATGTGTACATGGCTGGGCTCGTGTACATGGCTGGGTCTCGAACGCCTACTCGCGCATACGTACGGCCAGGGCTCGTGTACATGGCTGGGTCAGAAAGGAGAAACATCGTCGTCATCGTGTTCATGGGGGGGCAACGGAATGCATCGTGTTCATGGGGAGGCAACAGAATGCGTCGTGTTCATTGGGAGGCAACGGAACGCGTGGGAGCCAACCGGCTGGGTCGAAACGGAATGCGTGGTCATGTTCATCGGGAGGGCTTGGATGGAACAGGCGATGGAAACGAGGCCTGGCGTACCGCACAACGGAGGAAACAGACCTCCTACGTTTGGAACGGGGTCCTCTTGATCGGGAGGGGTCTGGCGTACCGCAAAACGGAGAAAACAGACCTCCCACGGTCGAAATGGGGGTCCTGTTCATCGGGAGGGGTGTGGCGTACCGCAAAACGGAGGAAACAGACTTGTGTTGGAGCGCTACGGTCGAAACGGGGGTCCTGTTCATCGGGAGGGGTGTGGCATACCGCAAAACGGGACTCCACGGGATACTGTTCATCTCCACCGTCGACCCCCTCCAGCCTCCACGAGCTACTGTTCATCCACCGTCGACCTCCTCCAGCCTCCACCTGCAACTGTTCATCCAGCCTCCACCGCGCGCTACTCCACCGGCTACTGGTCAACCAGCCCTCTCCACGGGCTCCTGTTCAACCACCCCTCCATGGGCTACTGTTCATCCTACCCTCCAACATCTACTGTTCATCCAACCCTCCACAGGATGGTCCTATTCATCCAGCCCTCCACGGGGTCCTGTTCATCCAGCCCCAACCGGCTCGATCGATCGGGGTCCTGTTCATCCAGAGGCAACACCACGGGGACCTGTTCATCCACCCCCACCGGGAACTGTTCATCCAACCCCCCCCCCCCCCCACCCACACCAGGAACTGTTCATCCAACCCCCCCTCCCCCAACGCTCACTGTTCATCTAGAGGCAGCATCGATCGGCTTCAGTTAGCAGCAGTAGCGAAGGAATCGCTCGATCGGGTTCAGCTAACAGCCATCGATCGATAGCTCGGGTTCAGTAACGCGTAGCCTGCAGTGCAATCGCTCGGGTTCAGTTAGAGCCCAACGCCTCGCTCGGGTTCAGTTAGAGCCAACGCCTCGCACACACACGCGTACGTGTATGAGAGAAGCGTGCATCGCTCGGCCCCCGACCTCCCACCGTAACCTGGAACTCCCCGAAATTTTCCTCGCCCTCGCTTCTACCACGGTTTTTTCCGTCATGGACGTCCCAAAGAATGTCATGCAGCTGCGTCTCCGGCCCGCCCAGGACGAAAAGCCCATTTTCTATCATGATTTTTTTTCATAGAAGTAGGAGCCCACCACATATATGATGATACCGGTTTTGTCACAATTATCGTCATAGAAGTGTCATATGTATGACAGAATTTTTTTTCGTTCGGCCCAAAATGTCACGGATGTGTCTTTTTTTGTAGTTTGAGGTGGCACACATGAGTCCACATAAACACCATACCAATACACAACTATGGATCTGCTCCCATCTCCCTACGAGAACGCCATCCATAGCACTCACGCTTATCTTGCGCATTTTAGAGTATCCACTTTCACTTGTCTATGAACTGTACAGGCAACCCAGAAGTCCTTTTCTACGGACACGGCTATTCAAATAGATGATGTTAACCCTGCAGGGGTGTACTTCTTGACACACGCTCTCGCCACTAACCACCATGTACATGTCGTGTATCTCGGCAACCTTCAAGCGGAAGCTTGGTGAGGGAGTCGGCCACGACCTGACTAACCACACAAGTCTCTCATCTAGGTTTATCGCCTATTCGGGTTCCATCCGCAAGGAGATCTGGCCGGGGTGTCGCTCACGGCCCCAAATGATGTGAGCAGGGTTCCCAAGCCCACCATCCGGGTGCCACTTGGTACACCGTGCCACTGTGCCTAGTCTGTCCCAAGCCCACCTATATCGGGTGCCACTTGGTAGACTACTAACACTACCTACAAACACCAGAAACTAGTTGCAACTCCTGGACAGAGATCAGGTTGATAAATAAGTCGAGAGAGCTTGGAGCGCCCGGAGCCCAATGTTTGGTAGTAACTATTCATGGATCACAAACACAGAACTCAGTTCCTAAGGACGACTGCAATGAGACAACCCACCATGTACTCCTACATGGCCTCTCACCGCTACCTTTACCAAATCGTGTTCACACACTTAGCTCACACACAATAGGACATGTTCATCACCATTCCAATTCATCCCCGGTGAATCAGACCTGACTCAACTCTAAGTAGTAGCAGGCATGACAAACAAGCATGAATTAGTAAGCACATCAGGGCTCAAACAACTCCTACTCATGCTAGTGGGTTTCATCTATTTACTGTGGCAATGACAGGTCATGGAGAGGAAAGGGGTTCAACTACCGCAGCATGTAACAGTTGAATCGTTGTTGTCCTAATGCACTAAAATAGAGCAGGAGCGAGAGAGTGGGATTGTATCGGAACGAACAAGAGGGTTTTGCTTGCCTGGCACTTCTGAAGATAGAATAGTTCTTCATCGGTTTCATCGATCTCATCGTCGAAACCACATATATCGAGAGGGGACAACACCGGCAACAGAGAAGAAACACAATCAATGCAATGCACAATATGATGCATGATCATGACATGGCAATATGAGTGTGTTGGGCTAATGCAACTACAACCAGAAGGTTTTGAGCTTATTTGAACCAAAGATTCTAATACAAACTCAAATTATGGGTTCATATAAGTGCATTAACATGTTTGACCTAAACTGCAAGGTTAAGTTGCTCTAACATGCATGAAACCAGTACAGATGGATAGATTGGATTTTTCTGATCATTTTTCATATATAACTTATTTCATTCTGAGCTATGGTTGAATTTCTATGAATTTTAGAGGTTAGCACTATTTTCTGGAATTTTCTGAATTATTTTAAATCTAGAAAATGATTAACTGCATCAGCATTGCGTCATGCAGGCGTCAGCAGGTCAACAGGGCTGCCCCGGGTCAAACCTGACCAGTGGGGTCCACTGGTCAGTGACATAGTGCTGGTTAGTGTCGCTGACAGGTGGGGCCGGGTCAACAGATACGTCAGCAGGTCAATACTGACGTGTGGGGTCGGTCAACATGTGACATGGCCAGGCCAAATTGACCTGTGGGGCCCGTGCATTAGTTTAGTCTAAACAGAAATAAAACCCAGGTCAATTAGGAAGTGGGGCCCACGTGTTAGTGAGCTAGGGGGGTTATTTAGGCGTCATTGGCGCTAATCACGCGGCCACGTCAGATTGCGCCGGCGGTTAGACGACGACGACCCAGAGCAGCGGTGGCTTGCCAGAGTGGCACCAGGGGCAGTGGCTAGGTGTGCTGAGGGCACCAGCAGGAAGCCCATGCTCCCGCGAATCGAGCGGAGGCAGCGGCAGGTCACGGGGTGCCCGGAGTCGACGACGGCGAGCACCGGGACGGCGGTCGGAGATCGGTCGTCAGCGGAAACGAAGTTACAACGCATGGCAGGAGCAACGGATGAGTGTTCTAGGCTCCTGACGGTGTTCTGAGCATGTTGAAGTGCTCGGTTGCAGTCATAACTAGCTCTCGCCGCGGTGAGGAAGCATGACGGTGGCGAGCTTTCGGGTCCGATGAGGCAGCTAGCTAGGGGACGAAAATGAGCTCAGGGAGTAGGGGGAAAAACGGCGGAGCTCACCGTAGGGTCGAGGCGGAGCTCAGCTGGGTCGAGGAGGTGGCAGAGACGGCAAATCGACGGCGGCGGTCGCCGGATGCCGAGGACGAGGACGATGGCGTAGTCGGTGGTGCAGGCCATCCGGGCTTGCGCTTGTTGAGGGGGAATCTTCACAGCATCGAGGCGGACGGCGGGGATGACGCGGAGAGGTACGAGGTCAGCTATGGCCGCTGCGGTGCTCGTCGGCGGCATCGGGTGCGTTCAGTGAGCTCGGGGAAGGGACTAGAGGGCGAGGGAGAGAGCAGAGAGTGAGGGAGAGGAGCGAGGGGATTCCAAGGGGGTGCGTGGCGTCGTCTGGAGTCGTCCAGGGCGTCGGCAGAAGCCGGAGGTGGTCGGCGTGCGACGGGTACACGCCCTCTGCCTACTGGGAGAGGTGGAAGAAGACCTCGGCGCCCTTAGTGGGCTGGGCTGATTCTCTCGTGGGCCAGGTTAGCAGGTAAGATTCTTCTCTATTTTATTTTTCTGTTCTGTTTTCTTTTATTTATTTATTTGCCACTATTTAAATTCAAAATAGAATCTAAACTCATGCCAAATCTTTCTGAAATATTTTATGTTGCAGAAATAGACCTAACCACATGCCCATAAATTATTTCAGGAGCATTTGAAGATATATTCTAGTTATATGAATATAAATTCAAATTCAAAATACAATATGATTTAAAATCAGTGCCCAAAATTATTCTTTAAAAATGTTCATTATTTTGGTTTGGATCAAGACCATTGCCAAAAATATCAAACACCAATGAAGAGCATTTTGGGTTCATTGAATGCAATTTTTAGGGTTATTTGCCCTTCTTTTAATTAAATTTTTGAGGCTTTAAAATTTCCTCGGTTCCAAGTTTCAGAAATTTAGACATGATGCAACACAAGATGCTAGCACTAGGCATTACCCAAACTAGGGATGTGACAGCACGGTGGTGTTGAGTACTTGAAGGGATATCTCCAAGGGATCGAGAAGTTTGCGATTTTCTAGAGGAAGAAGAATTGGTTTTGAAGGATCTACATCAACTGTTACATCTAGGCATCGCCATGTTCCACAAGCCTGCGGAAAGCCGGCCAACACTGTGTTCAATCAGAAAAATATAGCCAAATCAACTTCGTGTGTTTGCACGGCCAACAACTACCGCTCCATAACAAAATCCACTCATGGTGGGGAGATCAAACATTAGTTTGTACACGGAGACAATAAAAAAGGGCATTGATCCTGCGATGCTCAAGCGGACAAATCGATCAGGGTCTTCTCTGACCGAAAATTTCCGCAGTTTTGGATGGACTTCCAGACTTGTCAAGGAAAATACTACTAAATAAAAAGAGTTGGTATTTGTTTCAGACCAAGGTAGACTCGGACGGGTATAACAGCTCAATCAAGATGAATACTACTTTGACTCAAATATGGATCTAAAGAAAAGGCCAGGCGTCATTTGCTAGTGTGCTACGTGGAAATCAAATCCGAGTGGCTATGGTTCATCATGTGAGGCGTGCTAGTCATCCAAGTCCAAGGAGCACCTATGAAGTCATACAAGGAGTATGTATCTATGAATATATAAAAAGGAGAAAAAGAAGTGCCAGGTACAAAGGACAAAAGATCAAACCAGCACACTACTCTATGTTCATTGCACACCATTGGCATCTTGCGACGCAGCTGCCGGCGAGTCTTGCCGCCTCTGCATGGCCGCGTTGACCCGGCCACAGCCGTGTTTCTCTGGCCCGCCTTGCGGGCCTGCCGCCTCGTCCCTGAGTTGTTGTGGCTTGTGCCACCTTCAAGTCCTCGTCGTGCTGCCCTCGGCAGCTGCCGCGCCGCATCTCTGTCATGTTGCCCTTACTTGACTCCACTTCAAGCCGGCCCGCGACCTCGTCGCATATTGGATCGCCCCGGTCTTGCAGTCGCTTGTGCCGATATTCTAGAGCCGCCCCCGCGGCCTTACCGGTGGGCCAAGCAGCCCCGTCTTTGCGGTATCCTCCGTTTTACGCTTACTCCATTGCTGTGAGCCGCCCGACACCTCCGCGCCGCGCCAGGCTCTTGCGCCAGACGCCCTCCTCCATGCGGCTGTGCTGCCGTGCTATATTGATTTTCTCATGCTACTGTACAACCTCGATTGGTTGCCCTATTGACCTGCTGCTGGCCGTATCCACGGATTACGCTCGAGAAGTTGAAAGCAATGATGTCACAAAAATTGTGCAAATGTGGAATTGATGGGATGCCGCCAGTACTATTTTTCTGTGTTAAATTGATATAAATTTTTCGCCATATGGATCAAGGTTTGCAGTATTAACTACACCCATGAGGAGCTATCAATCATCTGCTACCAAAAGCAAACGAAGACCAAAGAAAATTGACTGACCACGGCAAGATCATGGTGCAATAGTGCTATTCCATCAGGGCAATTATTCAGTCCAAAAATGGTGTTATACCATGGATATGGAGCACATGACAACACTGACATTTGTTTGTGCCGTGCCGCTCAATGGAACCGGCCACAGACACACCGCGTTGAGCCTAAGCTGCACCTGCCGCGTTGAGTTGCCGGTTTGCCTGAACCGCCGGGGCTATATTGAGTCACCGGTCTGCCTGAGCCGCCTCTATCGCGTTGAACGGATTATCCGTTGTCCGAACAAATCAGGTGACATCGGTCCAGACTACTTTAAATAGTGCATACTAACCTTTTCTTTTAAAGAATAAGTACTTTGCTGGCAATATTGTTTATGCAGAGCCATTATTCATTACAAAAAGGTGTCGCATAAGGGGGCACGTCAATATCACTTTCGCACTAGTGCTTGTCCGTGCCATGATGCTCGACGGATACAAGTGCAAGTCTCCGCCCCGCTGTTCGGTTTATATCCGTCCACACCCGCGGCTGATCGCTTTGCCATGATGATCATCAACTCTGCGGTGGATAACTACTGGCCTGACATATCAGGTGAAATCTATCCAATATATTTTATATTACATATTGTTTTCTTTAAAAATAGCAATTATTCTAGCTTGCAACTTCTCTAATGCAGGGAAAGTAATCTACTGCACAAGGGACTATTATATTACTGAGCTCGTACTAATTTATGTCACGGTCAAATATGAAGAATCTCAAGACAACTCCTTAAGTCGCCTTGAGACTCGGGGGCTACGATCACATGACTCAGTAAATGATTGCCAATTTAAAGATAGATTCAAGAAATCCGGATCAGTGGAGGGAAGATAACCCGGTCCTGGAGGCTACTGCTATATTGATGAAAATATAAAAGCCATCAGAAAGTTTCCGGCTCAAAATGAAGAATGCTAGTTTAAAATCCGGTTCAAGAGAAATCTGTCTCTCACAAAGTTTTGAAGCCCTCAATATCCGGTTCAAATCCAGTTCAAGGGAAATCTGTCTCCCACAAAGCTTTGAAGCTCTCAATATCCAGTTTAAAACTCCGGTTGAAAAAGAAATTCATCTCTCGCAAGCTCGAGTTCTCAGGAAAATTAAAGGGACCAAAGAGAGTCTTTTGCAAGGTACAACTCAAACATAGGTACAGTGTTTCAAAAGACCATTAGGGGCTTCTTGATCGTATTCGAATCATATCTTAACCCCTTTTTTGGGTCCGACTTTGATCGTATTCGAATCAGAGTCGTTAAAAAACTCTCAAGATCATTCAGGGGCTTCCTGTTCAAACATAGGTCGTATTCGAACAAAGAGAACATAGCTATCGGTACCCTCTTGATCGGCGTTATGCTAAACCCACTAGGGGGCTTCTTGATTGTATTCGAATCATAGCTTAACCCCTTTTTGGGTCCGACTTTGATCGTATTCAAATCGGAGTCTTTAAAAAACTCTCAAGGTCATTTTGGGGCTTCGTGTTCAAACATACGTCGTATTCGAACCAAAGAGAACATAGATGTCGGTACCCTCTTGATCGGCGCAACACCAAAACCACTAGGGGACTTCATGATCGTATTCGAATCCAAGCTTAACCCCTTTTGGTCTGGTTTACTGATCGTATTCGAATCAGAAGCCTCATTTTTTCTCTGTTCGGCTTAAGTTTTTTGAAAACAATCGTTGGTTTTGTCTTGAGACCTTTTTGTTCATATCTGAAGCATATATGTGGTTTCGATTAACCCGACTTGACATTGGATGATAAGTCGCCATATATGACAATCATAAACATTTGGAATTTTTGGCTTCTAAAGATTGGGTTATCACCCTTACTGCACAGGTTTCCTAAACCGGCAGTACGATTCAATATCACAGGAACCGATTTTCCAAACCGGATTATATTATTCAAATCTTTAATAGCCAACATGGCTGGATTTATATTATGGTTATCAATAGCCAATATTATGATGGAGGTCTTCAAAGTCGCTTCAGCGCAATGGTTATTATTTTATTAAGGACATGATTTATTTTTACAATGGAGGGAATAGTCCCGAGTCGCTGTAGGCTTACGACCCAGCACTTGGGGGATACATTGTTCAAATTGAGATTACATCAAATATCCAAGTCCCATGTCACTGCCAGCATGCACCATGGCACTTGGGGGCTAATGTAAAGTCATTTTTTGATCAACTTATTGAAGACCCGACTCATCCCATTGTGATGAGCCGGCCCTTGGGGGCTACCAATTGCTCCTGTCAAAAATTCAAGGTACACAAGCCTCAGTCCATTATATTGAAAGATCCACTACTCAGTTGGTAGAGTACAAAGCTCTTAACCTTATGGACGTGGGTTCAAGCCCCATGGTGGAGATTACATCATACGATATTATTTTCAATGAAGTATATATAAAGTCCCAGCTCAGTATTATCTCACTAAGCCGGCCCTTGGGGGCTACACGTTGATGTTCAAATTTACATGATTATATTTACAAAGTCCCTGCCCATTATTGCATAATGACCCGGCCCTTGGGGGCTACACTGGTTGAAATTTTTACGAGCATAAGGAAATTACAAGTCCCAGGTTGCTGCAAACATGACAACCAGGCACTTGGGGGCTACAGGTGATATGCATATAAGGGAGGAATAACCTCAAATTCTCAGTTTTGAGAAAATCAGGTATTATATTATTATCGGAGAAATTTGCAAAGTTTATGAGACACAGCGTCATCATAAGATTAACCCGGCATCAACAACAATTACATGACCCATCATCATTTGTTTATAACCCAACAATTTTGGCAATCATAAATCGGCAAGATCTACATCTTTAAGCCGGCTGAATATCAGTTGAATATTTCAAGACCAATATTTTTGTCAAATCAGAGCATTGAAGGCCGACTCAAATGAATTATTTCTTATAATATTTATTTACAAGAGCCAATGTCAGCAAATGGATTATGAAGTTGTCCTATTGAACCGGATTTTCCAAGAGAAAATGTCAAGGACTTAAGGATGATCAGGTGCCGGCTTACAAGAATATTTAACCCGGAGCACAACCTATCAAATTTGTTCTTGTGATTATATTGCAGATCAGTTTAGCATGGATAAATCCAAATTAAACTGGGGGCTAATGTCGGGGATATACCCCGTGGTGTAACCCGCCGAATGTATGACCCACCCGGAGCTTGGCGACTCAAGAGTGACCCGCCTGATCTTGGTGACTTATTAGTAACTCAGCGAGCGGGCCCGACGGAAGACAAGGCGCAAGGCCCAGTAGGCCGGTTCATATATGGTGGGCCGGCTTAAGAGGAAAGCATAAGGAATATTCCCTTACAAAGGAAGCAAGACTAGGACACCACTTGTAATAGAGTAATCCTAATCCTACTAGGACTAGTCATGTAACCCGCCCCTTCAACATATATAAGGAGGGGCAGGGCACCCCAAGAGGAGAAAATAATCTCTAGGGCCAGACACAACTAAGGAGGAGATCTGGTTTATGCGGCGACTCCCTCATGAGCATAATGAGACCTAGCCACAAATAGCATGTAGGGCTATTTCGGATGATGTTTCCCGGGGAACGAAACTGTCTAAATCCTTGTCTTGTGTGATGATCCTCCTTGCGTCTCTCATCCCGATCAACCCCTCTCAAGCTACCACATAGATGTGTTGGCCTCACGACTAAGTCCTCACACTAGGACATCTGCCGTGACAATTCCACGACATTATCAGTAATAAAGATAGGTGAAGTAGCAAAAGCAGTGTCATATTTCATTCTAGCGTTCAAAGACCTTTCTTTAAGCTTAGCTAATAATTTCTTAAGATCAGATCTATCATTGGAAGCTAAGAAGTCTCTAGCCGTTTCTTCATCCATAACATAACCCTCAGGCAAAACAGGCAATTCATATCTAGGGGGAGAATCTTCATCATCACTTTCATCAATATTTTCAGTTTCAATAATTTCATTCTCTCTAACCCTAGAAAGTTGTTCATAAAGAAATTCACCTAGTGGCACAGTAGTATCAAGCATAGAAGTAGTTTCATCATAAGCAGCATGCATAGCAGAAGTGGCATCATCAATAACATGCGACATATCAGAATGAATAGCAAGAGTAGGTGTCGCAAGTTTACTCAAAACGGAAGGTGAATCAAGTGCAGAGCTAGATGGCAGTTCCTTACATCCCCTCGTAGTTGAGTGAAAAATCTTGGTTCTTTGATCTTTCAAGTTCTTCATAGTGATAAGCAGATGTAAATCCCAAGTGACTCAAAGAATAGAGCTACGCTCCCCGGCAACGGCGCCAGAAAATAGTCTTGATAACCCACAAGTATAGGGGATCGCAACCGTTTTTGAGGGTAGAGTATTCAACCCAAATTTATTGATTCGACACAAGGGGAGCCAAAAAATATTCTCAAGTATTAGCAGCTGAGTTGTCAATTCAACCACACCTGGAAACTTAATATCTGCAACAAAGTGTTTAGTAGCAAAGTAATATGATAGTAGTGGTAACGGTAGCAAAAGTAATATTTTTGGTTTTATAGTGATTGTAATAGTAGCAACGGAAAAGTAAATAAGCGAAGAACAATACGTGAAAAGCTTGTAGGAAATGGATCAATGATGGATAATTATGTCGGATGCGATCAGTCATGCAATAGTTATAACATAGGGTGACACAGAACTAGCTCCAGTTCATCAATGTAATGTAGGCATGTATTCCGAATATAGTCATACGTGCTTATGGAAAAGAACATGCATGACATCTTTTGTCCTACCCTCCCGTGGCAGCGGGGTCCTATTGCAAAATAAGGGATATTAAGGCCTCCTTTTAGTAGAGTACCGGACCAAAGCATTAACACATAGTGGATACATGAACTCCTCAAACTACGGTCATCACTGGTAAGTATCCCGATTATTGTCACTCCGGGGTTAACGGATCATAACACATAATAGGTGACTATAGACTTGCAAGATAGGATCAAGAACTCACGTATATTCATGAAAACGTAATAGGTTCAGATCTGAAATCATGGCACTCGGGCCCTAGTGACACGCATTAAGCATAGCAAAGTCATAGCAACATCAATCTCAGAACATAGTGAATACTAGGGATCAAACCCTAACAAAACTAACTCGATTACATGATAAATCTCATCCAACCATCACCGTCTAGCAAGCCTATGATGGAATTACTCACGCACGACGATGAGCATCATGAAATTGGTGATGGAGGAAGGTTGATAATGACGATGGCGACGGATTCCCCTCTCCGGAGCCCTGAACGGACTCCAGATCAGCCCTCCCGAGAGAGTTTAAAGGTTGGCGGCGGCTCCGTATCATAAAACGTGATGAATCCTTCTCTTCTTTTTCTCCCTGAACACGAATATATGGAGTTGGAGTTGAGGTCGGTGGAGCACTAGGGGGCCCATGAGGCAGGGGGCACGCCCAGGGGGGTAGGCGCGCCCCCACCCTCATCGACAGGATGCGAGTCCCCTGGCCTTGATTCTTTCGTTAGTATTTTTATATATTCCAAAAATAATCTCCGTTGATTTTCAGGTCATTCCAAGAAATTTTATTTCTGCACAAAAATAACACCATGGCAGTTCTGCTGAAAAACAACGTCAGTCCGGGTTAGTTCCATTCGAATCATGCAAGTTAGAGTCCCAAAACAAGGGCAAAAGTGTTCGGAAAAGTATATATACGACAGAGACGTATCAGTGCCCATAAATGTAAACCGCCATAGGTGTATAACTTGTATTGTAAGATAGGGAAGAGTAGATACCAAGCCAGACACGTTTATGAGCCGGCCGGGATTCTATGAACCGTCAGGCGTCAACCTTCTATATAAAGGGATGACTCGGCAGCGATTTAGGGACGAGAAAGAACAGATCAAGAGCCAGGTTAAGTGTATTCGCTCCCTGGTCATCGAAAACCTAGCAATACCACCTCAAACTGGATTAGGCCTTTACCTTCACCACAAGGGGCCGAACCAGTATAACTCCCCGTGTCCTTTGTCCTGATTTACCCCTTTAAGCTAACCTAGTCGCAATGGCTCCATGACTAAGTCCTCACACTGGGAAATCTGCCGTGACAAGTCCACGACACTTAGCAATGAAGTTTAGCTTAAAAAATAATGTACGCAAAAGGTGCACTGAGGATAAATAGTAAAAATCTTACCATCTTGCCTAAATAGATGTGACCGTAGTTCAATACGAACACTATTGGTCGCACCTTTTGAGTACTAAGATTTTCATGTTCAGGAAAATAATTTCTCTTGACAGCATCAAGATCCTGAAGCCATGAAACATAATGAATTATCTCCTCGCAGTTTAGTTCAGCCCCGGGGCAGTGGACGGTCATGTCTACCAAGCGTCGGATGGAAATAAGTTTTCCATAGAAATAAGTTGTCAACTATTTTTGAATAAACAATATCAAATACATAAATATGGTTGGGAAACTCACATAATGGTAGAACTGGAGGCATCTGCACATCAACCCAAATGTGTCTATTACCTTCAATATCATCTTCCGAACGGATATCAAAGGTGATAACCATATGAGGCTGAAATGCATAAGCCTTGCATAGTGCTTGCCAAGTTTTGCATTCAAAATAGGTGTAGGTATCTGCATTGTATAATTTGACGTCAAAGGTATAACTATACACGGTCTTCAAGTAAACTCTCTTTACCTCTATAGCTTTGTTAGGACTGAAATCTATCTTATCCAAGACAAAAATTCTTGCATGGCAGGCGATACGCTGGTAGAATACTAAAAAAATTAAAATTATAAGTTGAAGCAAATGAAGCATAAGTCATGCTTAATTATGAAAAAAGACTTGTCGTTGTGACTTACTGTATCCACTTCGAAGGTCTCATCCAGCTTGATGCTGAAGCGCCTATCTTCAACTAGGAAATTTCTGCCGCACAGGCCGTGCTCGTCTTCGCAGTATTCGCATATACCGAAATTGTTTTCTTCATCAGACCACATTTCCTATGTTCATAGTTGAAACATTAATTGATAAACACTTATTAGTTCTATTAGTTCAACTAGTTCTATTAATTCAACTAATTCAACTAAGCACTTACTAAAAATAAACTAGTTCTCTTAATTATCTTACTAAAAATAAAGTAGCTAGTTCTATATAGTAAATTTTAATTACATGACCAAATCTCATATACCTAAATTTAATATATCTAATTCATCCAACATTAATATATCTAATTCATCAATAACTAAAAGTATAAAAAATTAACTCATCTAACATTAATATGTAGCTAATTCATCTAATTCATCTAACATCTGACATTAATATCTAACATATATTTCTATCTAATTCATCTAATTAACATTTGACATTGATATCTAACATTTCTATAAACTAATAGTATAAAAACTAAAAAACAGAAATAATCGTTAAGTAAAATATGTCTCTTTGTGTGTGTGTGTATTGTGTGTGTCTGTATGTGAGGCCGGCGCCGGCCATGGCGCGGTAGGGGGGCGGGGCGGTCTCAATCTTACAGCAGGGCGACGCGGCCGGCGATGCGAGGCGACGGGGACGGGCCGGGGGCGACGAGGGCGCGCGGGGACGGGCGGCGCGCGCGATTGACGTATGACGGGGACGGGCGCGCATGGCGACGAGGGCGGGGACGGGCACGCACGACGGGGACAGGGACGATGACGGCGACGGGGGGCGACGACGGGGACGGGCGCGAAGAAGAAGAAGAAACTACCTAAAATTTTCGTAAGTGTTGTTTATATAGGAGCGGCCTTTAGTATCGGTTGGAGCCACCAACCGGTACTAAAGGTCAAATTTGGCTAGGCCAAGCGGCGGGAAACAACCCCCTTTAGTACCGGTTCGCGGTTCCAACCGGTACTAAAGACCCCCCCTTTAGTACCGGTTGGAGCCACGAACAGGTACTAAAGGGGGTGCATTCCCATCCCAAAGTGAACAAAGTTTAGTCCCACCTCGCCGACCGAAGGGCAGCCGCACTAGTTTATAAACCCAGCCGCGGCTGCTCCTTCGAGCTCCTCTCTAAAGCAGGCTTTTGGGCCTAACTTTGTTGTGCTGCCCTGTGAGCCTGCTGGGCCTCATGGGCCTGCATATCCACGCCCAAGGCCAAGTAGGCCCACTGGGCAGTGCAAAAATATTTTTTATATAGTTTTTTCTTTTCTGCTTTATTTATTTTCTTCTATTTATTTCAGAGTAGTTTTTTTGCTGTATTTAGAGTTTCTTTGTGAATATTTTTGCTTTAGGTACAAAAAATTACAAACTTTCTGTTAGTGCTAGTAGTTTTCAAATTTGAATAGTTTAAATTTGAATTATTTGAAATTAGTGTGAATCACTAGTTTGTGGATAACTTAACTTTAAAAATAGCTCAAAGCAAATCAGTAAATGCATGAAAAATAGCAAATGAAGGCAGAAAGGGTCAAAAGTTGATAATGTCGCTTTGAATGTTGCATACAAAACGCAAAAAACTCTAAAGTTGTAATAAGTTTTAAAAAATGAAGTGCCTTTGTAACAGATGAGTTTTCGTCCGAAACCTTGATTCTTCGAAAGAGATTGTCCAGTTTGTACACGAAGTGCATCCAGTTTTTGCCATAACTGTCTCTACTTTTTGCACATGCTATGTGGGTGAAATAATGATACCATGCTAAGTTTCAACCTTTTCAGAGTTCATTTGTAGTGCTTTTCAATTTTAGGGTCATTTAGCTCAAATCAAATTAGTAAATGCATGAAAAATAGCAAATGAAGGTAGAAAAGATTGAAAGCTGATAACGTGGCTTTGAATTGTGCAGACTGAATGCAAAAAAGTCTGGATTTGTAATAAGTTAAAAAATGAAGTGCCTTTGTAACTTATGAGTTTTCGTCCGAAACCCTGATACTTCAAAAGAGATTGTCCGATTTGTACACAAAGTTCATCCAGTTTTTGCCGTAACCCGCTCTACTTTTTTGCACATGCTATGTGGGTGAAATGATGATACCGTGCCAAGTTACAACTTTTTCAGAGTTCATTTGTGGTGCTTTTCAATTTCAGGGTCATTTAGCTCAAAACAAATCAGTAAATGCACGAAAAATAGCAAATGAAGGCAGAAAGGGTTGAAAGTTGATGACGTGGCTCTGAATGGTGCATATTGAACGCAAAAAAGTATGGAGTTGTAATAAGTTTTAAAAAATGAAGTGCCTTTGTAACAGATGAGTTTTCGTCCAAAACCCTGATACTTCAAAAGAGATTGTCTAGTTTGTATAGAAGTGCATCCCGTTTTTGCCATAACCCTCTCTACTTTTTTGCACATGTTGTGTGGGTGAAATGATGAAACTATGGCAAGTTTCAACCTTTTTCAGAGTTCATTTGTAGTGCTTTTCAATTTCAGGGTCATTTAGCTCAAAACAAATCAGTAGATGCATGAAAAATAGCAAATGAAGGTAGAAAGGGTTTAAAGTTGATGACGTGGCTTTGAATGGTGCATATTGAATTGAAAAAAAAGTCTGGAATTGTAATAAGTTTTAAAAAATGAAGTTACTTTGTTAGAGATGAGTTTTCGCCCGAAACCCTGATACTTCGAAAGACATTGTCCAGTTTCTACACGAAGTACATCCAGTTTTTGCCGTAACCCTCTCTACTTTTTCGCACATGCTATGTGGGTGAAATGATGATACCATGACAAGTTTCAACCTATTCAGATTTCATTTGTAGTGTTTTTCAATTTCAGGGTCATTTAGCTCAAAACAAATCAGTAAATGCATGAAAAATAGAAAATGAAGGCTGAAAGGGTTGAAAGTTGATGACGTGGCTTTGAATGGTGCATACTGAACGCAAAAAGTCTGGAGTTTTAAAAACATGTAAAAATATACATAAAAATACATTGATCATCAATGATCTTTTTGTGTAGAATCTGGGTTGTCAATAGGAATCTTCCCCGGTTTAAGAACCGGCCACGATTCCTATTGCGGCCACAGATCCTACACATAGACTTCAATAAAGATCAAGTCGTTGTGATAGTTTGAGCAGTAACATATTTAAGATGGTAAAAACCCTGTTAAGGGGAGCGAGGTGGGACTAAAAAACCGCTGCATGGCAAAACTTTAGTATAGGTTTGTGGCATGAACCGGTACTAAAGGGGCTGGTGGGGCCACAGCTTGCCACAGACTCTTTAGTACCGGTTCGTGGCACGAACCGGTACTAAAGGTTCTCCACGAACCAGCACTAATGAGCGCCGCCCGCATAGCCGTTTGAACCATCACTAATGGTAACATTAGTGCCGGTTCAGCTACAAACCGGGACTAATGTGCTTCACATTAGGCCCTTTTTCTACTACTATTATCACTGCTCTACGCTTCTGAATAAATGTCTATAGGAGATCTTTCCATTAATTGTACTTGCTTTTGTCTAAAGTTCTTTCTTTTGCAATTTGGAATTTATAGTAAGTTTGAATATTACAGAACGGTTGGCATCTAATTTTCCTTCATGTTATTTTACCCATAAGATTTGTATCTCCTTTGTAATGAATACATGGTGGATAGACTTCTTTTGTGAATTAAGCATCATTGAGAGATCATAATGACTATAGCTTGCATTGCATGTACGGTGGTGTACCCCTTGAGTTAGAGAATATTTTAGAATTCATTGAGTTGCAGCTTGTCACAGCCCTAGCTTTAGCCTTGTTGTGGTCTAGTCTTGGTTGTTGCATCATGTTTAAATTTTCTTAAACCTGAAATGGGGATGTCCAAACCCTAGCACCAAATGAAATGCAAATAGGATCAAAATAAAAATATTTTCAATGAATCCAAAATGCCCTTCAAAAAAGTTCATTATTTATGGAAAGAGGTTAAAACCTTTACCATAGGTCATGCACATTTTTCCGAGGCATTTATGGTCTTTGAATTAAATAATATTGTATTTGAAGTGGAGCTATAAATCCCTATAAAATATTTGGTAGCTCCAAATATTCTGAAACTTGGTGAGGGCCTCTGAATTAAATCAGATAGTGGTCACAAAAGTTTTCAGGATCTTATAAAGTGATTTAGTATTTTTACTAAATCAGAAACAAAATTATAGAAATAGAAAAGAAAACAAAATAGGAAAAGAGAGGGACTTACCTGGCTTACCTATCGCGGCGCAGCTGGCCAGCCCACCTGGCGGCCCAGCCACTGACCTCCTCCTGTCATCTTCCTCCTTGCGAGAAGGACGGGCGCGTGCCCGACGCGCACACACCGCCGCCCGGCCACCTCCTGCTTGCCGCTTTCCCCCTCGACGCTCTGGAGATGCCACGCGACCCCTTGGAGCCGTATGGATCCCCCACACCTCCTCTCCCCTTCTCTGTCTCGCTCTCTCTCCTACAGCCGAATGCCACGGTCGTCGCCGATCGCTGCCACCACGGCCACCGGCCTACCCTAGCCCCATGGACGTGTCCCCGAGCTCTGCTTTCGTTCTCTTCGTCCTCCACACTGAGCCACGCATCTTGGGAGGCCCTGGAACGCCGCCATCGCCGTCGTCATCAACCTCTGCCCCGACGATCGCCGCCGTCAAATTCGTCGTCGTCCGGCCTTCCCCGAGCCCACTGAGCTTATCTACGTGACCGCTGTGAGCTCCCACTCCGAACCCCTCTCTTCCCCACCTAGTTTGCACCATGTAGCCTCGTTCTCACCGGAGCCGATAGCTCCTCGCCACCGGCGATGTTGCCGCCGTCGTTTTAGCAACTGAGGCTCGCGCCCGGTTGTGTCATCGCGCTTAGAACGCTTCCAGAAGCCCGGAACACCCAGCCTCTCGTCCTGCTGTGCCTTGTAGTGTCGCTCCCGTCGTCTCCCGAACTCCGGCCGCCGCCATGGCCGACGAGCTCGATGCTCCTGCGCTCTCCCGCTCGCCCCAGCACCACCAACATGCTCACTGCGTCCCCGGGAAGTGAACGCGCCGCGCCGTTTGCTCTAGCTCGCGCTGAAACCCCGCACCCGCTCGAGCCCGAGCTCGGCCGCCGCTAAACCTCATCGCCGGCATCGTCTCCGGCCACCCCGTAGCCTTCTGCATGATCCCCTGGCTTGCTGACACATGGGCCCCACTGCCTAACTAACCAGCTAACGAAAATAAGTTTAAGTTTAATATTAACACAGTGGCCCCACGCGTCGGCGTTGACCTCGCTGACGTGGCTGTTGACCGAACCCACCTCTCTGTGACACTAAGTGTCTTAGGATCACTGACCAGTGGGTCCCACTGGTCAGGTTTGACCTGGACCATGCCCGTTGACCTGCTGACGTCATGATGATGTCAGGCTGACGCAGTAATCCTTTTCTGGAATTTAAATAAATCTTAAATGATCTGTTAATTTAGAAAATGTCCAAAACTTCTAAAATCATAGAAATTCAACCGTAGCTCAGAATGAAATAATTTATATATGAAAAATGATCATAAAAATATGAAGAATCTGTTTATGGTACTTTCATGCATGTTTGAACAAGTGAACCTCACTGAATAGGATAAATCATGATTAGGGCAATTTATGAACTAGCATTTGGAGTTGGAGTTTAACCCTGTTTGAATTCCACTTCAATTAACTTGGCTTACTGCTGCATTAGGTCAATTCAGTTCCTTAACATGACATGTCATTCATTTGATTGTGCATTGCAGTCAATGTTGTTTCTTTTGTGTTTTCCGGTGGTTGTTCCCCCTTAGTAGATGATGTTTCCGACGACATGATCAATGACATCGATGAAGAACTATGTTATCTTCAGAAGTGCCAAGCAAGCAAAACCCCCTTGTTCATTCCGATACAATCCCACTCTCTCGCTCCTGCTCTCTTTTACTGCATTAGGACAACAACGATTCAGCGGTTACATGCTGCGGTAGTTGAACCCCTTTCCTTTGCATGACCTATCATTGCCACAGTACATAGATGAAACCCACTAGCATGAGTAGGAGTTGTTTGAGCCCTGATGTGCCTACTCATTCATGCTTGTTGTCATGCCTGCTACTGCTTAGAGTTGAGTCAGGTCTGATTCATCGGGAATGAATTGGAACGTGGCGAACATGTCCTACCGTTGAGAGCTAAGTGTGTGAACACGATTTGGTAAAGGTAGCGGTGAGAGGCCATGTAGGAGTACATGGTGGGTTGTCTCATTGCAGCCTTTCTCGGGAACTGAGTTCTGTGTTTGTGATCCATGATCAGTTACTACCACACATTGGGTTCCGGTAACTCGGCCCCTCTCTGCTTATTAATCAACTCGATCTCTGTCCAGGAGTTGCAACTAGTTTATGGTGTTTGTAGGTAGTGTTAGTAGTCTACCAAGTGGCACCCGGTTCAAGTGGGCTTGGGAAACACAAGGCACAGTGGCACGGTGTACCAAGTGGCACCCGGATGGTGGGCTTGGGAACCCTGCACACATAGTTTGGGGCCGTGAGAGACACCCCGGCCGGATCTCCTTGCGGATGGAACTCGAATAGGCGATAAACCTGGACTAGAGACTTATTGGTTAGTCAGTTCGTGGCCGACTCCCTCGCCAGGATTCCGCTTGAAGGTTGAAGAGATACACGATGTGTACATGGTGGTAAGTGGCGAGAGCGTGTGTGAAGAAGTACACCCCTGCAGGGTTATCATTATCTATCCGAATAGCCGGATTCCTCGGATATGGAAACTTGGACCCCTTGCATAGTTCATAGACAAGTGAAAGTGCATACTCTAAAATGCGCAATATAAGCATGAGTGCTATGGATGGCCTTCTCGCAGGGAGACGGGAGCGGATCCATAGTGGTGTATTGGTATGGTGAATATGTGGACTCGTGTGCGCCACCTCAAAAGAGTTACTTGCAGTCGTAGTTAAACTCCACCACCCCTTTCTTGATACTGATGCATATGTAGCTAGTTCTGATCTAAGTCTTGCTGGGTACATTTGTACTCAAGTTTGCTTAATTTATGTTTTTGCAGAGAGACTTCAGTCTCGCTAGTAGTTCCACGTGGGCTTCGAAGTTTAGCTCGTTACCTCAGCTATGAACTTGTGCCCTCAGCAGGATCTGGTAGATAGTCAGGCTTCTCAGCCTTTTTCATTTGTAGAAGTCTGTACTCAGACATATTAAGCTTCCGCATGTGCTTTGAGTTGTATGCTCTAAATGTTAGGTCATGAGACCCATGTTCGTTTTATCTGGCTCTTCGGAGCCGAATTAATAAATACTTTGAGCCGTAGAGTTTTGTTGTGATGCCATGTTGTATTTACACATATCGAGCATATTGTGTGTATGATTGAAATGCTTGGTTTGTGTGGGATCCGACAACCTAGTTGTTTATCCTTGGTGGCCTCTCTTATTGGGAAATGTAGTCTTGTGCTTCCATGAGCCATAGTAGTCCGCTACAGCCCGGTTCACCGGAGTCCTACTAGCCCAGCACTACTGCTCCGGAACACTTGACTGGCCGGCATGTGATTCACTTAGTTCCTGTGTCTGTCCCTTCAGGGAAATGTCACGCGGTAACATCCGGAGTCCTGCTAGCCTGCTACAACCCGGGTTCCCGGAGTCCTGTTAGCCCAATTGCTACAGCCCGGATTCACACGCTGCTGACGGACATGCTCGATGTTGATTCATGTATGCCTGTCCCCGTAAGTTAGTGCCACTTTGGGTTCACGACTAGTCATGTCGGCCCGGGTTCTCTGTCATATGGATGCTAGCGACACTATCATATACGTTAGCCAAAAGGCGCAAACAGTCCCGGGCCATGGTAAGGCGACACCCGTGGGGATACCGTGCGTGACGCCGCAAAGTGATATGAGGTTTTACCGGCTAGATCGGTGTGACTTAGAATCGGGGTCCTGAGAGCTTTGGTATCAGAGCCTGACTTCCTGTAGGATTACCAAGCCAAGCTGGTCGAAGTCGTGTCTAGAAATGCTTTAGTTACATAAGGGAATTGATTGTGGATGGGAACATAAGGCTCTTTTTACTCCTTTCCCTTATGCCCTTCTGCTCTCAGTCAACCTCTTCTTTTCTACAGGGGTTAAGAACTAGGCTTCTCTTCTATCTATCAGGATGATGTGTTACTAAACCGTAGTTGCCTAGGATTGTTGACTTCAAGCCTCAGTCCAGTTCCTACTACTTCCATATGTTCATAGCTGGCCTCAGAACCTTGATATTGTGATGTTGAGTGGTTATGCCACCATTTTCGTAGGATGTCTCAAATCATTTTGAGCATTTACAGCCGTTATGCTGTCCGAGTCATCCCAGGTTTCTAAATAGTCTGATGCATCTGCAAATTCCTTCTTCCCGTTCCTGATGTCCTTTTGGGCCAAATTAAGCACACTAATCGGTGAGTTGAGGTACTCTATTGCCTCGACATATATGTTGGAGTTGTTATTATGACACTACGGTATCTTAGAGTTAGTAATCTAGCCATGTTTGGTGATCCCAGTGTGATGATTCTGGCCACCATTCTCGAAAGCATCTCGTGATGTTATTTAGTTAGTAGGTATTCTACTCCTGGGTTTCGAACCCGAGAATCACCCTACTTCATGTTGTTAGTATTTGCTAGTTCCCTTAAGATATTAGTAACCTTGTGATAGTCCTCGAGGTCTGTGGTATATCGTTCTTCCAATACCATGAGCCAATATGGCAGAAGTTATTTGAACCAAAAGATCACAATCAGAGTACTCTTGAGGAGTTCTCCATTCATAATTGTGACTCTGCCAGTCCTACCTCTCTACATGTGTTATCCGGAAGAAACATGTTGAACTTGGTTCGACATACTAATCTGTGCATCCACAACTCAGAAAGTTATATGTTCCTTGAGTTGACCCTCCTCAGCTGTATTCCGACCCTAGTCTATCAATTGATAGTCAGGAATAGTTGTGCATTCGTGTACATCGATGCCTATTATTCTTGTGGTCCGTCAAGCCATTCTATCCCGGAATGACTAGGAGAAACAAACTCCAGTACCTCGTCCATTTCTAGGATTGGGTCCAAGTAGTTGTATCCCGCAGATCAAAAAGCGAATCCAGCTTTTGTTCTGTTCTACCTCGAAGTATCACCCTCTTTCATAACAAGAGTATTGTGAGAATTGCACACACCCTCAAATGAATTCTTGATGCAGTGATACTTCTTGCCATCATTGTTCATTCCTCGGTTGCCATGTTATTGTAACTGGAATGCCGACAAGTGAATTGTGATGTGTGAAATCAATACTCCGAGCAACTCGTTGCTTGGTAGTAAATGGACAATAATCTCATTCTTAGCGTGTTGGTATTGAATTATCATTCTAAGATTGATCGTGCTACCTAGTCCTTATTTCTGGTGCACTCTTCGATGAATGAGGTAGGATTATTCAATCCCTTGCTTATTTGATCATATTGTCTTTCTCTGAAGAGCAAGATTGTTCTTGAGCTTAGTAACATATCGGTGGTTCGTGATGTTCCGAATATCTTCTCGGAAGTATTACCAGGTTGTCACATGACCGCTATGTTGAGTTCGTGATCATGTTGGTTCTCCTCCAAATCACCCATTCTCCAAGAATCTGTGTTGGATACCCCTGAGCTAGTTGGTTAATCCAAACAACAACTCGGAGAGTTGGCAGATAAAAGCTTGTCTGACTTAGTTCATGTTAAGGGATATCTTTTTGTGTGTGTGTGTGTGTTGAAGAAACATGATATCTCCATTGATTGGTCCTCGTGATCAGTTGTTGGATCTATTGCCTTGTCAAAACTTTGAATTGGGTACGGGCTATCGTCATGTCAAATCAGAACCAACGATGTTTGTAATGTTGTCTTACTCATGGTTGTTTCCTCGAGCATACACCATTATATCCTTTGGGTCTGACCAATGCTATCATCTTGTTCACTTAATTGTGGAATTCCATCTATATGGAAGCCTGGATGGATTGTTGTTGAGCCCATTGACAATATTTTTGTCCTGTCCATGATTCATATTAAACATCTAAGTTATTGTTGGAAACTTTTGAAAGCATTTTCTTCATGCTAGCTCATGAAGTATATGTTATGGTGAAAGAAGTGACTTCCCCTAATTCATGTGCATTCAATGCAAGTTGCCGCCGTGAGTTCGAGAAAGATTGTTTTGTTTCCTCTAGTACCATCCCAAGTCAGTTATGCATGGGCGAATGTATTCTATGGTTTGGTAGATTAATTACCTCCACTCCATATGTATTCCCTAGCACACCAAGCCACTGGTTGACTTGTTCAAGGAAAAGAAGTCTATGCTTGGGATCTAATCCATGGACTTGTGTAAAGACTTCGAAATCCTTGATGATGGTTCTCGACCAGAACTCGATAGTGTTTTATTATAAGAATATTATGTGTTCATTCTTGTCTTGGACAACATGCTCACATGTATGTAGCAAAACCAGCTCATGTTTCGGAGCTTGCTATTGTAGTTCATATCTCGAGAATCTCGCAACGTCATCTCGTCGGTTTGTGTTGCAAACTTTCTTTTCCAGACACATTGTCCGAATTATCCTGTTACCAATCAGATCTGAATCTCGGGCAGATGTGATGGTTGGAATTTTTCCTAAGAGCTATAATATTGGCCTCTTTGTAACCAGTAGAGTGGATGTCATGGCCAACACACAAAACCGGAAGACCTATTATTGTAGTTTCTTGCTTGAAGAAGTTGGCCACCTCCCCATAAGGATCTCGTAGAATTTATTCCAGTAGTTGTTCATTATGGATTTTTGTGTTCCCGAAGTCCGGCCTTTTACTTGATGTTCTAGATACCAAACCATATCAATAAGTGGGTTACACTAGCACATCAAGGAGAACATTAGAAGCAAAGTGCCAAATGTCTCTCGGTCAATCATCCAGATTTTGATCCTTGGGCCTCGCTAAAGTGAAATCTGAGAAAGTGTTATCTTCCTTTTCATCTGCATCGTCCATCACCATTCATCATGGTGGTATGTTGTGTTGCTAGGATCCTTGACACGGATATTGGTAAAACCTTGATGAATATTGAGAGGCTCAAGTTCTTGAGAGCACGCGCAAGCACTAGGTTTTATCGTTGGCGTTAACTGGGATTTGCTTCCAGTTTCCTCGGTTATGTTATAACATTTTCAAACAGTGGACTCAATTTCTACTGTTTGGTTTCTCCCCAGTTACTAGAATCATTCCCAACATTTGCATTTTTATTCCCATCTTGCACTGCCGTTGTGCCATCCTACCATGGGTCCCATCCATTTCCGATGATAAGCAAAAATCATCCCTTGCGTTGTCTTCAACAAGGTAGTCCACATCATCCATTCTAGTCCAGGTATGCCTTTCCTTCGTACTCCGCTAAACGATTGTTGTGAATTGCCTTAGGCTGGTATGAAGAGTTTCGATGATCTATGGATCAAAAGTAATTCTTTTTGCCACTTAAAGGAATAATTCTACGAGTCACCTCCTCCAACATGTCTCATTAGGGAATCATGGCAACTCAACTCCTTGCTACGTTGACAACCGTTCACCACCTTCTTAAGAGTGGAATTGTTGCATACCTAGTGAACCTTCGCCATCCGTTTCACTCCATCCCTCTAGGTGTATGCTTCGTGTCTCAGCTCGAGAGATGTTTATATGTCTCATCCCGCGAGTTGATCTTGAATTGCTCGATCTTTGAGAAGATCGATTTATGAAGAGTTTCTTTCTATTGTCATAGTTGGATGAAGATCCTGAAAGCAAAGACGTCAAGATCAAGATGACGCAATGAATCAACATCCTCAGGAAGGGCAGTTGGATCGAGAAGATTGTGATAGTTTTGTGACCCCCTTCCTTCTTACCACACGTCTTGAATCTCGGGACGAGATTCTTGTTTAGTAGGGGTGAGTTGTCACAGCCCTAGCTTCAGCCTTGTTGTGGTCTAGTCTTGGTTGTTGCATCATGCTTAAATTTTCTTAAACCTGAAATGGGGATGTCCAAACCCTAGCACAAAATGAAATGCAACTAGGATCAAAATAAAAATATTTTCAATGAATCCAAAATGCCCTTCAAAAATGTTCATTATTTATGGAAAGAGGTTAAAACCTTTACCACAGGTCATGCAAATTTTCCAAGGCATTTATGGTCTTTGAATTAAATCATATTGTATTTGAAGTGGAGCTATAAATCCCTATAAAATATTTGGTAGCTCCAAATATTCTGAAACTTGGTGAGGGCCTCTGGTTTAAATCAGATAGTGGCCACAAAAGTTTTCAGGATCTTATAAGGTGATTTAGTATTTTTACTAAATCAGAAACAAAATTATGGAAATAGAAAAGAAAACAAAATAGGAAAAGAGAGGGACTTACATGGCTTACCTATCGCGGCCCAGCCACTGGCCTCCTCCTATCATTTTCCTCCTTGCCAGAAGGATGGGCGCATGCCCGACGCGCGCGCACCGCCGCCCGGCCACCTCCTGCTTGCTGCTTTCCCCCTCGACGCTCTAGAGATGCCACGCGACCCCCTTGAGCCGTATGGATCCCCCACACCTCCTCTCCCCTTCTCTGTCTTGCTCTCTCTCCCGCAGCCGAACGCCACGGTCGCCGTCGATCGCTGCCACCATGGCCATTAGCCTGCCCTAGCCCCATGGACGTGTCCCCGAGCTCCGCTTGCGTTCTCTACTTCCTGCACACCGAGCCACACATCTCGGGAGGCCCTGGAACGCCGCCATCGCCGTCGTCATCAACCTCTGCCCCGGCGATTGCTGCCGTCAAATTTGTTGTCGTCCGGCCTTCCCCGAGCCCACTAAGCTTCTCTACGTGACCGTTGTGAGCTCCCACTCCGAACCCCTCTCTTCCTCACCTAGTTTGCGCCATGTAGCCTCGCTCTCACCGGAGCCGATAGCTCCTCGCCGCCGGCCATGTTGCCGTCGTCGTTTTAGCCACTGAGGCTCGCGCCCGGTTGTGTCATCGTGCTTAGAACGCTTACAGAAACCCGGAACACCCAGCCTCTTGTCATGTCGTGCCTTGTAGTGTCGCTCCCGTCGTCTCCCGAACTCCGGCCGCCGCCATGGCCGATGAGCTCGATGCTCCTGCGCTCTCCCGCTCGCCCCAGCACCACCAACATGCTCACTGCGTCCCCGGGAAGCGAACGCGCCGCACCGTTTGCTCTAGCTTGCGCTGAAACCCCGCAGCCGCTCGAGCCCGAGCTCGGCCGCCGTTAAACCTCGTCGCCGGTATCGTCTCCGGCCACCCCGCAGCCTTCCGCATGATCCCCTGGATGTGCGCGAGGATGAACGTTGCTCTGGGACCTCCAGCGCGTCGAGCCGACCCCTTTATCGCCGTCCCGAGCAACTCCGGCGATCCTTCGCCATCGGGTTTGGTCGCCGCCGTTCAACTCCGACGTATTGACGTGGCAACGTCATTAGTGGCTAATGACCCACTAACTAACCCCCTACGTCGCTGACACGCGGGCCCCACTGCCTAACTAACCAGCTAACAAAAATAAGTTTAAGTTTAATCTTAACACAGTGGCCCCACTTGTCGGCGTTGACCTCGCTGACGTGGCCATTGACCGGACCCACCTGTCTGTGACACTAAGTGTCTCAGGGTCACTGACCAGTGGATCCCACTGGTCAGGTTTGACCTGGACCGTGCCTCATTGACCTGCTGACGTCATGATGATGTCAGGCTGACGCAGTAATCCTTTTCTGGAATTTAAATAAATCTTAAATGATTTGTTAATTCATAAAATATCCAAAACTTCTAAAAATCATAGAACTGCAACCGTAGCTCAGAATGAAATAATTTATATATGAAAACTGATCAGAAAAATATGAAAAATCTGTTTATGGTACTTCCATGCATGTTTGAACAAGTGAACCTCACTGAATAGGATAAATCATGATTAGGGCAATTTATGACCTAGCATTAGGAGTTGGAGTTTAACCCTATTTGAATTCCACTTCAATTAACTTGGCTTACTGCTGCATTAGGTCAATTCAATTCCTTAACATGACATGTCATTCATTTGATTGTGCATTGCAGTGAATGTTGTTTCTTTTGTGTTTTCCGGTGGTTGTTCCCCCTTAGTAGACGATGTTTCCGACGACATGATCAATGATACCGATGAAGAATTATGTTATATTCAGAAGTGCCAGGCAAGCAAAACCCCCTTGTTCATTCCGATACAATCCCACTCTCTCGCTCCTGCTCTCTTTTACTACATTAGGACAACAACAATTCAACTGTTACATGCTGCGGTAGTTGAACCCCTTTCTCTAAATGACCTGTCATTGCCATAGTAAATAGATGAAACCCACTAGCATGAGTAGGAGTTGTTTGAGCCCCGATGTGCCTACTCATTCATGCTTGTTGTCATGCCTGCTACTGCTTAGAGTTGAGTCGGGTCTGATTCATTGGGAATGAATTGGAACGTGGTGAACATGTCCTACCGTTGAGAGCTAAGTGTGTGAACACGATTTTGTAAAGGTAGCGGTGAGAGGCCAAGTAGGAGTACATGGTGGGTTGTCTCATTGCAGCCGTTCTCAGGAACTGAGTTCTGTGTTTTTGATCCATGAACAGTTACTACCACACATTGGGTTCCGGTAACTCAGCCCCTCTCGGCTTATTAATCAACTCGATCTATGTCCAGGAGTTGCAACTAGTTTCTGGTGTTTGTAGGTAGTGTTAGTAGTCTACCAAGTGGCACCCGGTACAAGTGGGCTTGGGATAGACTAGGCACAGTGGCACGGTGTACCAAGTGGCTCCCGGATGGTGGGCTTGGGAACCCTACACACATCATTTGGGGCCGTGAGCGACACCCCGGCCGGATCTCCTTGCGGATGGAACCCGAATAGGCGATAAACCTGGACTAGAGACTTGTTGGTTAGTCAGGTCGTGACCGACTCCCTCGCCAGGCTTCCGCTTGAAGGTTGCCAAGATACACGATGTGTACATGGTGGTAAGTGGCGAGAGCGTGTGTGAAGAAGTACACCCCTGCAGGGTTATCATTATCTATTTGAATAGCCGAATTCCCCAGATATGGAAACTTGGACCCCTTGCATAGTTCATAGACAAGTGAAAGTGGATACTCTAAAATGCACAAGATAAGCGTGAGTGCTATGGATGGCCTTCTCGTAGGGAGACGAGAGCGGATCCATAGTGGTGTATTGGTATGGTGAATATGTGGACTTGTGTGCACCACCTCAAAATAGTTACTTGCAGTCGTAGTTCAGGATAGCCACCGAGTCAAAGCTGGCTTGCTGCAGTTAAACTCCACCACCCCTTTCTTGATACTGATGCATATGTAGCTAGTTCTGATGTAAGTCTTGCTGGGTACATTTGTACTCACGTTTGCTTAATTTATGTTTTTGCAAAGAGACTTCAGTCTCGCTAGTAGTTCCACGTGGGCTTCGAAGTTTAGCTTGTTACCTCAGCTACGATCTTGTGCCCTCGGCAGGATCTGGTAGATAGTCAGGCTTCTCAGCCTTTTTCATTTTGTAGAAGTTTGTACTCAGACATGTTAAGCTTCCGCATGTGCTTTGACTTGTATGCTCTGAATGTTGGGTCATGAGACCCATGTTTGTTTTATCTGGCTCTTCGGAGCCTAATGAATAAATACTTTGAGCCGTAGAGTTTTGTTGTGATGCCATGTTGTATTTACACATATCGAGCATATTGTGTGTATGATTGAAATGCTTGGTATGTGTGGGATCCGACAACCTAGTTGTTTATCCTTGGTAGCCTCTCTTATGGGGAAATGTAGTCTTGTGCTTCCATGAGCCATAGTAGTCCGCTACAGCCCGGTTCACCGGAGTCCTGCTAGCCCAGCACTACTGCTCCAGAACACTTGACTGGCCGGCATGTGATTCACTTTGTTCCTGTGTCTGTCTCTTCGGGGAAATGTCACGCGGTGATGTCCGGAGTCCTGCTAGCCTCCTACAGCCCGGGTTCCCGGAGTCCTGTTAGCCCAGTTGCTACAGCCCGGATTCACACGCTGCTGACCGACATGCTCGATGTTGATTCATGTATGCCTGTCCCTGTAAGTTAGTGCCACTTTGGGTTCACGACTAGTCATGTCGGCCCGGGTTCTCTGTCATATGGATGCTAGCGACACTATCATATACGTGAGCCAAAAGGCGCAAACGTTCCTGGGCCATGGTAATCCGACACCCGTGGGGATATCGTGCGTGAGGCCGCAAAGTGATATGAGGTGTTACCGGCTAGATTGGTGTGACTTAGAATCGGGGTCCTGACACAGCTATGGCAATGACCAACACAGGTTTTTTTTCATTTTCTGTTTCGTTCCCACGTTCTGGTTGGTACCGGTGTAGATATTATTTATCAATAAAATACATAGCGGGGATAGTTTCATGTTATTATGTTATTGGATTTTGTTGAATTGTTGTCTAGAAAATACTTGGTCGGTTCTTCTGTAAGAAAGCTAAAGTTGGATATTAGGTGCTTTAACAAAGCTAATTCTTTAAGCAATTACATTACCAAATCGGTTGTATCATCTGCACGACCCTATTGTTAGATATATTATTCAAAGCTCTCTAAATTTGAAAGGGTCTGATGCTTTAATGGTACAGTTTCCTGAACATGCTTCAACATCATTTGTTTCTGCATATCGTACATCTTAGCCTTTTCATGATTTTTTTTTTCTGTTTTTAAAGATTATCAAATTACATGCTGCAAGATACTGTTGAGTTAATTATTTCCCTCGAGTCAAACAGAAATATGGAAAATGTGAAGGAGATGCCGAATGATGAATACATTCTGATACTAAGAGACATTCTAAAATGTGTTTTGGTGGGTTAGTCTTGGTCGTGCTTATTTTTAAACCCGAAACATTCTTTATTATTGGCGGGTTCTCTATAATCCCATGTTTGTGAAGTCAATTTCTTAATTTGATTGAGTACTTAAGTTAATGTGCATGTTTATTTTTCTAGATCGTATCTTAACTGCTTGGACTCTTCATGTACACTAAATGTTGAACACATTATGATTCAGAAGTGCCTGATAGCTTGTGACATAATTGATGTAGCTTATCAGTAATGCAATTTGTTGTTAGCAACATGTACCAAATTTGGGTAACTTCCATTTGAATATTGTTTTTGTTTTCAGACATTCTAGGTCATACTAAGATACTTCGGAGAGATGTCCCAGATTTATTCTTTTGAATTTCACTAATTTCTTTCCATGGCTTCAGATTCACCAGTGCGTTCATTAGTGTTGTGCCATTTGATTTGCTTAGGTGATGGGGCAGCCGCCAACTTGGCCCTGCTTAAGAAAAGTGACTCTATAGGAGGGGGGTGGAGTCGTGGAAGCTCCAGTGCTAGCGGGAGCGACGGTTCCACAACGAGTTGGTCGTTCGTCACCTCTGAGTTGGAGGATGTCCAAGGCCGAGATCATTCGTCACCACTGAGTTGCGGTAAGTAAGGAATTCTCCAGAGAGTGGTGGATGAATTTATTTTTCATCAAATGTTGGTGGATGTATGCATATGTGTATTTTGGCGGCCTTTTTGTGTTTGATCCATCCATTTTACACTATAAATTAATTGTATTGGCTGCCACAGCGACGACGGATTGCACTGTATCAACCCTTCTGGTTAACTCATGTCAGAACCATGAAATAAATGCTAGCGTCCAGTCAGGATTTGAAAGCATAAGCATGATATTTGTTTAGTTATGTGCATAAAAAAGCTCATGTAGGAATTTGACTTAAATATGTATGCGCAGTCTCACATAAATGAAGAGAGAAGATAACTTGATGTCAATGAATCGTGAATGGAAATAAAAACATCAGACTAAATTATGTACTCTTTCTTCCTAGATTAACATATTGATTGAGATAGTACTGCACCTAGTTATTCTAATTTTATACACTTCTTTCTTACCAAAAAATATATTAATTAGTTATTAGCTTCCTAAACCTCAGGAGTATTTTATCTTTCTCATACATTTTAAATCATTTTACGCAGGCTGAGATAATACTGATGCTCAATCGAGATATGGATGTCTCATCTCTGAACATTTGAAATGCTGAGAAGTCCATGGAATCTTGCCTAGCCACTTTCGTGCAACATTATATCTTTGGATGTTTGCACTTTCTGTGGCTCTAGACATGAGGTTCCTTATATGGTAAAAAAATGCTGGTCGAGAGGTCCATTCAGCTTGCGGTACTAAATAATCTTCCATATATGTTAAATTTGCTTGCATTGGCATGTTACTTTATCTATATCTGAAATAGGATATTCTTTGATATGTAATTTTAGTCCATGAGCAAGAATCTGCAGAGTGCCTAATGTTCCACAACTTTTCTTATGTTCCAAACTCACTATGGGTGTTGATCATCTTCAAAGAACAAAAACAATATGGCAGGATTAAGATTGTAATTTGTGCTCATATATTTTTTCAAAATTCATTGCTTAATTAATTTTGTTTCTAGAAGATTGAGAGAAAAAGAGAGTAAATACGTAGTAACATTATATTGATTTAAGAGTTATAGTAACGCACATGCTTCTAACTATCTCTCTATATATTCAATAATAATACAGGTGTAGTGGTAGTAATAGTGGAGATGGCGTAATATAATATCCTTCAGAGAGCGAGCCTTTGAATTGTCGTTGATGTGCATTATACATGGGCTTGGCCACCTGGATCGTGAGATAAGATCAACCGACTAGATGATTGTTTAACTTTGTGACAGGTTGCGAGCCGGATGCGTCGTCGACGACGATGGTGTGTTTGGATTGGGAGGGGAGGAGGAAGAAGGTATATAATCATCAATATCATTTGATGTGCATGAGGATCCTAATGGTACATGTTTGACGTGTTTGGTGCTAACCTAATAAGATAGGCGGTGCAGCGAGGTGGGGGCGGCAATGAGGCGATTTTGCTGCATGGGGTAGTAAAGTCCGAGGCTGCACCCGGGAGGCCCATGTGGTGCCTCCCCCAAGATCCCATTGGGGCGACGGATGGGCGGCAACCACCCCCAAGATCTTGTTACCACAATGTCATCATAATATATTTATACTGATTGTTGCAGAAAGTAGAAGGCTATTGTTTGTAGTTATATTAGTTTATTTCCTCTATATATGATGACACGTTTTATTATGTGTCCAAGAGGAAGAAAAAATAGATCTCTAGGTGTTATGTGACTTACCTTTTAAAAGGAATAACTTCATGCTATTGAGTCTTCACTATTTGCTTCATAGAACTATGATACGTCTCCAACGTGTCTATAATTTTTGATCATTTCATGCTATTATATTATCTGTTTTGGATGTTTTATATGCATTAATATGCTATTTTATATCATTTTTGGGACTAACCTATTAACCTAGAGACCAGTGCTAGTTTCTATTTTCTCCTTGTTTTAGAGTTTTGCAGAAAAGGAATACCAAATGGAGTCCAAACGGAATGAAACTTTCGCGATGATTTTTCTTGGACCGGAAGACATTCAGAGGGCTTAGAGTGCACGTCAGGAAAGCCACGAGGCGGCCACAAGGTCGGGAAGCGCACCCCCCACCCTTGTGGGCCCCTCGTGACTCCACCAACCTATTTCTTCCACCTATATATTCTCAAATACCCCAAAACCTTCCAGGGGAGCCACGAAACCAGTTTTCCACCGCTGCAACCTTCTGTACCCATGAGATCCCATCTAGGGGCCTGTTTCGGCGTCCTGCTGGAGGTGGATTTGATCACGGAGGGCTTCTACATCAACACCATTGCCTCTCTGATGAAGCATAAGTAGTTTACCATAGACCTATGGGTCCATAGCTAGTAGCTAGATGTCTTCTTCTCTCTCTTTGATTGTCAATACCATGTTCTCCTCGATGTTCTTAGTTCTTGGAGATCTATTCGATGTAATACACTTTTGCGGTGTGTTTGCCGAGATTCGATGAATTGTGAATTTATGATCAGCTTATCTATGAATATCATTTTAATCTCCTCTGAATTCTTATATGCATGATTTGATATCTTTGCAAGTCTCTTCGAACTATCGATTTGGTTTGGCCAACTAGATTGGTTTTCCTTGCAATGGGAGAAGTGCTTAGCTTTGGGTGCAATCTTGCGGTGCTCGATCCTAGTGACAAAAGGGTAATTGACACGTATTGTATTGTTGCCATCGAGGATAACAAGATGGAGTTTTCATCATATTGCTTGAGTTTATCCTACTACATCATGTCATCTTACTTAATGTGTTACTCTGTTCTTCATGAACTTAATACTCTAGATGCAGGGAGGAGTCGGTCGATGTGTGGAGTAATTGTAGCAGATGCAGGCAGGAGTCGGTCTACTTGATACGAATGTGATGCCTATATTCATGATCATTGCCTTAGATATCGTCATAATTATGCGCTTTTTATCAAGTGCTTGGCAGTAATTTTTTCACCCACCGTAATATTTTCTATCTTGAGAGAAGCCTCTAGTGAAACCTATGGCCCCCAGGTCTACTTTCCATCATATAAGTTCCCGATCTACAATTTTAGTTTCCTATTTACTTTCCTTGCAATCTTTTACTTTCCGTTCCATAAACCAAAAACACCAAAAATATTACTTTATCGTTTATCCATCTACATCACATCTCACTTTGCAAATAACCATGAAGGGATTGACAACCCCTTTATTGTGTTGGGTGCAAGTTGGTGTTTGTTTGTGCAGGAATTCAGTGTCTTGTGCGTTGTCTCCTACTGGATTGATACCTTGGTTCTCAAAAGCTGAGAGAAATATGTAACATCCCAAATTTTCAATTTGGATTGTTATACACTAGATCATCATTTCATATCATATTTATTGCATTTTGGTTGATCCTAGAAATTTTTCACAACTCAAGGACCCTCGGAGAGAGTTGGAGATTTTGTTATTTTCATATTTGAGTTGTCTCAAATTTTGAAAATAGGATCATTTGATTTTATTTATTTTATCTTCAATTATTTCTATTACAAAAATATGAGAGAGGGAATAAAATGACTATCCCAAAATAAAGAAATATTGAGGATTTAATAAAAAAATCAAATAAGATTTTATTTGGTTTTATTTGCTATTTTATTTGAATTTAGGAGAAATGTGCGTTTTTCAAAATTGCATTTAGGACCCAAATAAATGTTCATTCTGTGCGGCTTGATTTTAGAAGCCGGGGAAAATTTATTTCGGGATTTTTGGAGTCCGTTTAGTAGTGCTTTTGTTTATTTTCCGAGCTTAAGTTTAAAAAAACGTCCGAACCGACCTACGGGCCGTGCTAGGCCCGGACTCCCCGGACCCAGCCTTTATAAGCCGCCGGCCCACCCCGGGCCGAAACCCTAGCCGCTCCGCCTCGAACCCCGCGCCCGCCGCCGCCGCCGCGCCCGACGCCGCCCGCCGCCGCCGGAGCCGCCGCCTCGCCGGAGCTGCCGTTGCCATCCCGCCGCCAGTTTTTCCGGAAAAACCGTTCAGTTTTCGTCGATTTTTTTTGTTTGTTTCGTTTTTTCTTTAGATCGGGTTTTCTCCTGGTTTAGGCTAATTAGTGAGCGTTCGCTCGTTCGTTCGTTTTAACGAACGCGTTCTTCGTTTAGATTAAGTTAACGAACGTTTGTTCGTTAAACTGTTCGTCGTTTTTCTTTTTCTCGGATTAAATCCGCGATTTTCTGATCGCGATTTCCGATCCGATTTTTGTTTTAGTTTATCTTTTCGCTCGTTTATCAGAATCAGGCGATTCAAGCGCCTGGAGTTTCGTCTCGAAACGCTCTTTCTGTTTAACCAACTTAAACAAGTTTTTGCTTGTGTAAAAATTGCCTTAGATCCAGAATAGTAAACGAAGCCTGTTTCTTTTGCCGTTTGTTTTTCATTGCTTCGTTCGATTCGATTCTTTTTGCCAACCGGAGTTCTTAAGTTGAACTTTTTGGTTAAATCTCTTATTTGAGTTTTACCTGTGCATTAGTTGAGTACTTATTGTGTGCTTGTTTGTTTGCGATAGAGTACCCAGAGTGCGCTGCTTGTTACTTCGAATCGCTAGGTTTCCCGGATCATCAGCAAGGCAAGTAACACTTTGATCATACCTCGTACTACCCAGTTTTATTGCATTAGATCAATCCATACACATTGCATGATGAGGATATAATTAAATTGTGGGTTTGGGAAGTAGTTGAGGTAGTACCTATTACCTGTCTAATTATCAAACCTTTGGGAGTTACTTCTATGTTTGCTTATTATTGCTATGCTATGCTAGTAGACGTGGATTGGGTGAGTGTATCCATGACAGATGTGAGCTTTGTTAATTAATGTTTTACTTAACGTGGCAACCTAAACACACATCTGGGTGGATTGAGGCACTTGGGTATTCCAGGATTGCCTGTTTTCTTTTGGACCGGCACCCAGGCTCAAAGGGATCAAGAGATTATTCATGCTAGAAACTTCCGTGTGCAGCCACAAGCTATTATGTGCTCTAGCATAGTTGACTAAGTCGTGCGAACTCTTACAGTGGTAGACTAGCAGATGTACGGGATGTAGGTGGTACGGTCTATCCATTGTAAGGTGATAGCGCTTCTGAAATACTATGTCTCGGTCATCCGTTTCTCAAACACCGTGTAGTGCGAGAAACCAAACGGAGGCGATCGAGTCTTGTGGGGAAAAGTGCGCAAACCTCTGCAGAGTGTATAAACTAATCATGGTTAGCCGTGTCCCCGGTTATGGACATCTTGAGTATCTAGTACATGGATTATCATGTGAATCTCAACATGTTACTCTAAAGATTAATTTTGTTGGGTTTGTTTAGTGATGATGTTTAATTGGGATTGAGAATGCTGTCAACCATTCTCAATGTTCAACAACCACCATAATAGTTAAATAAATTTATTCCTTTGCAGTAGGGAAAAATTGGCTTTACGCAAAACTGTAACCATAGAGCTTTCCACCAGCCAAATATGCATATAGTATAGCTGTTTCATTCCATTATTCTCTACATGTTACATTGCCAGCATATTCCATGTGCTGACCCGTTTTCGGGCTGCAACGTTAATGTTGCAGACTTTTCAGACGATGATTAAGGAGTTTTAGGTCGTGGTTCTATACTCAGTGATGCCGTTTGAGTTGATGGACTCACTTATCTTCCAAGCCTTCCGCTGTTATCGTTATTAGATGGCCTTAGGCCATTTTTATTGTAATAAGTTATCTTTGGAGACACTCGATGTAATAAGTGTGTGATTGCTACTCTGCTATAAATCCTTCAAGTACTGTGTGGTGTCAGCATTACTGATCCAGGGATGACACCGGAGCGCAGAGATTGGACCGTTTGAGGTCTGGTCGCTACAAGATGGTATCAGAGCACACGCTGACTGTAGGACATGACCACTAAGCTAAAGACCTAGATCACTACTCACTCTGTTCTCTTCTGACCTCTCATCTTTTCTACTCTTTTAGGATGGCAGATGCAAGGAACAAGTTCACTCAACCGGATGAAGATACACCCTTTGGATGTCACTTGAAGGAAGTCACTAGATACGTGAACATAGGAGTACCAAGCCTCACCGGAACCTACAACGCCATCTTACCTGAAGAAGAGCGCTGGATGATTCAAGTTCAAGTTCCAGGAAGGCTTTTCATGCCAGTCACTGAGCCCATAGAGTTTTCTTTTGATGCACCAACCTGGAGTCTAGGAAAGAGCATGGCAGCTCACATCGCCATGGGACACATTGGAGAAGTCTACCGCAATGATCTCAAGGATACTATCTACCAGACTTGTGGGCGCCGAGATGAGCACTGGGAGATGATCAGCACCAGAAAGGATAGATCAATTACAGCTTTTATCCAGGAGTTAAACCAGCACATTCGACGTCAAGAGAACCAGATGTGCGCCGACATGATAGACCTGAAGAAGGCAAGGACAAGAATCAAGGAACTGGCGGAAGAACTCAAGGCTACACGTGAAGATTTTGAAGAAGAAATTGAAGTATTACTGGAAAAGAATGATGATCTGATCAAGAAGATTTGAATATTCATGGGAGACCCTACATCGGTAGAAGAAGACGAAGAACCCAAGGAGATTCGCCCGGAAGACTACATCATCATCGACGACACCGACTCGGATACAGATGATAGCGATGATGACTATGTTGATGAAGCTGGAGCAGATATCATGGAGTCTGCAACTGAAGAATATTTCTAGTAGACCACCCCAACAGTAGTAGTAGTCCACCATGTAAATATAGTAGCCTGAGCACTTTTGCGATAGTTAGATCGATTGTATGCCCTTGTTTGGTTGATTGAATGAAGTGAATTGTTTGCTTTTGCCTCATGTGCATATGGGTAGTGTTTTCACTTTAGGCCCCCTCTATTCTTAAATCTCATCCTTTTCTAAACCCTCAGATGCCTCCGAGACGTGACCCCGGATTTACCTTCTCACCGGAGCTCACTCAGTTGATCCAGCAGCAGAACACATTGATGCAGTTACTAGTCCAGAATCAGAACCAGGGGAACAACAACAACAACCCACCACCACCACCACCTGTTGATCACTTAGCCCATTTTCTTAGGCTGAATCCGCCGGTGTTTTCCAGTAGCACCGAGTCAATAGTAGCAGATGATTGGCTCCGCAAGACAGCTAGAGAGTTGACCACAGCAGGATGCACTGATGTGGAGAAGGTGAAGTTTGCCGCACATCAGCTTGAAGGACCCGCAGCATCATGGTGGGAGAATTTCACAGCCACTTTCCCTGTCAATACTATCACATGGGACCAGTTTCAGCAGGCTTTTCGTACTGCCCATGTTTCAGTAGGAGCTATGGCCATGAAGAAGCGAGAGTTTCGCAACTTGCGCCAAGGAGGACGGACAGTTGGCCAGTATGTGGAGGACTTTAGTAAGCTAGGACGTTATGCCCCAGATGACGTTGCTACGGATGCAGCTAAGCAGGAGAAGTTTCTGGAAGGACTGAATGATGAGTTGAGCATGCAGTTGATGGTAGAAACTTTCAACAACTACTAGGAGTTGGTAGATCGTGCTCTTATGATTGAAGGGAAGCAGCAGCAAATCGAGAATCGCAAGAGGAAGTATGCACAAGGAAAGTACAATTCAGGAGCTCAGCAGAAGCCACGATTTACCCCTAGGCCGGGAGGACATTTCCAGCATACCCATGGAGGAGGTAGTTCGCACAACAACAATGGCCCCAGGAATGGTAATGGGAATGGAGGACGCAACGGCCAGAACCGCACCAACCCATCAACCCCAGCCAAGAAAGACCTGAGCCAAGTCACTTGCTTTAAGTGCCAGAAGACCGGACATTATGCCAATGAATGTCCTGAATCCCAGAATGGAAATGGCAATGGAAACTCTGGGAAGAAGACGAACCCTTTCAATAGGGTACAGGTGAACCACGTTAACGTGGAGGAGGTTGAAGAGCAGCCGGATGCAGTAATCGGTAAGTTTTTGGTTAAGTCATTTACTGCACTCGTTCTTTTCGATACTGGTGCATCGCATTCATACATATCAAGGGGATTTGTGGATAAGTATAAACTGTCAACCCAAGCCCTTAGGTCACCCATGTTAGTAACCTCGCCTCGAGCAGAACATATGGCTAGTCTATGGTGTGATCGGTTACCATTAAGGATTGGTAACTATGTTTTTCCCTCGGACCTAATAGTATTGGAATCCCAAGGATTGGATGTGATATTAGGCATGGATTGGTTATCAAAGTATGAAGGGAATATTGAATGTGCCAGTAAGTCAATTTCACTTACCACCCCAGAAGGGAGAAGGATCAAGTATGTATCCCGACATGTGCCAAAGAGGACTCAAGTAAATTGTTTAACTGGAGTAGTGCAGGAGGAAGTACCAGTAGTGAAGGATTTCCCCGAAGTATTTCCAGAAGAGTTGCCAGGCGTGCCACCGGATAGAGATATTGAGTTTTTGATTGAGCTTTTGCCAGGCACAGGGCCAATATCAAAGAGACCATATAGGATGCCTGCAAAGGATTTGGTGGAAATTAAGAAGCAGATTAAGGAGTTACTGGATAAAGGATACATTCACCCAAGTTCATCGCCTTGGGGATCACCAGTACTTCTAGTGGAGAAGAAGGATGGATCGTTAAGGATGGTTGTCGATTATCGAGGATTGAATGAAGTAACCATCAAAAACAAGTACCCCCTACCGATGATCAATGATCTGTTTGATCGATTGCAAGGAGCTAAGGTATTTTCCAAAATCAATCTGCGATCAGGATACCACCAGTTGAAGATTCAAGAACAGGATATACCTAAGACGGCATTTACCACCAGGTATGGGCTGTACGAGTATACAGTTATGTCATTTGGTCTGACTAACGCACCTGCATATTTTATGAACATGATGAACAAAGTGTTTATGGAGTTCTTGGATAAGTTCATCGTAGTGTTCATTGATGATATCCTGGTTTACTCAAAGAATGAAGAGGAGCATAAGGAGCATTTGCGTTTGGTTCTTGGAAAGCTCAGAGAACATCAATTATATGCCAAATTTAGCAAATGTGAGTTTTGGTTGAAGGAAGTTGGATTTCTCGGACACGTTATATCCGGAGAAGGTATAGCAGTAGATCCCACTAAAGTTGATACCGTGACCAAGTGGGAAGAACCAACCACCGTGGGAGAGATCCGGAGTTTTCTTGGACTCGCAGGATACTACTGGAGGTTTATTGAGAATTTCTCAAAGATTGCGAAGCCTATGACTGAGTTGTTGAAGAAAGATACCAAGTTCATATGGACAGAGGAATGTGAGGCTAGTTTTCAGGAGTTGAAGAAACGTTTGGTTACCTCACCCGTGTTGATTTTACCGGACCAGACCAAGGATTATGAGGTGTATTGCGACGCTTCACGACGAGGACCTAGAGCAGTGCTTATGCAGGAAGGCAGAGTTGTTTCATATGCCTCACGACAGCTTAAGCCTCATGAGTTGATTTATGCCACGCATGATTTGGAGTTAGCAGCCGTAGTGCATGCATTGAAGACTTGGAGACATTTTCTGATTGGAAACCATTGCGAGGTGTACACGGATCACAAGAGTTTAAAGTATATTTTCACACAGAAGGAGTTGAACCTCAGACAAATGAGATGGTTGGAGCTCATCAAGGATTATGATATGAAATTGCATTATCACCCCGGAAAGGCTAACGTAGTAACTGACGCATTAAGCCGTAAGAGCCATGTCAACACCCTAATGATGTGAGATTTACCAGGGGAGTTAGCCGAAAATCTTCGAGAGCTATGTTTGGAAATAGTTCCAAGAGGCTATGTAGCAGCATTGGAGATTCAGTCTAGTTTAATGGATAAGATTAGAGAAGCTCAAAGGACTGACAAGGAAATTGCTTCCATTAAGGAGAAAATGAACAAAGGAAAAGCTAAGGGATTTCGTGAGGATGAGCACGATACCTTATGGTTTGAAGACCGTGTCTATGTACCAAATGATCCGAAGATTAGGAAGCTAATTCTGCAAGAGGCCCATGACTCACCATACTCGATTCACCCAGGAAATACAAAGATGTATTTGGATTTGAAGGATATTTTCTGGTGGACCGAAATGAAGAAGGATATTGTGGAATATGTAGCAGTTTGTGATGTATGTCAGAGAGTGAAGGCAGAGCATCAGAAGCCAGCAGGATTGCTACAACCATTGCCGATACCCGAATGGAAGTGGGATAAGCTAGGCATGGATTTCATCACAGGATTGCCCAGAACACGTTCAGGCTATGACTAGATATGGGTTGTAGTCGATCGTTTGACAAAGGTAGCTCATTTCATTCCAGTGAAGACTACCTATACCAGTGCAAAGTTGGCAAAGATATACATGACCAGGATCGTATGTCTGCATGGAGTTCCAAAGAGCATTGTATCGGATAGAGGAACCCAGTTTACCTCAAAGTTCTGGAATTAGTTGCATGAGACTTCGGGAACCAGACTAGAGTTTAGCACAGCTTTCCACCCACAGACAGATGGACAGACCGAGAGAGTAAATCAGATTTTGGAGGATATGCTAAGAGCTTGTGCGCTAGATTATGGATCTAGTTGGGATGAGAATTTGCCATATGCAGAGTTCTCTTACAACAACAGCTATCAATCTAGTTTGAAGATGGCCCCTTTTGAAGCCTTGTACGGAAGGAGGTGCAGGACCCCATTGTCCTGGGATGAAGTTGGAGATCGCCAGTTGTTTGGACCGGATATGATAAAGGAGTCTAAACAGAAAGTGAAATTAATTTGCGACAAGCTGAAGGTAGCTCAATCCAGGCAGAAGAGTTATGCAGATTCCAAACGCAAGGAGACAGTTTACGAAGTCGGAGACCGAGTCTATCTTCGAGTATCACCACTTCGAGGAGTTAAGCGCTTTGGAGTTAAGGGAAAGTTAGCACCATGTTTTGTAGGCCCATACCAAGTTTTGGAGCGTATGGGAGAAGTTGCCTATAAGTTGGAATTACCCGAAGGATTGTCAGGAGTTCACGACGTGTTCCATGTATCCCAGTTGAAGAAGTGCCACGCAGAGATGGCCGACATACCGCTGAGAGATACGGTACCACTGGAAGCAATTCAGTTGGAAAGTGATTTGACCTATGAGGAGAAACCAGTTAAGATTCTAGAGTATGCCAGTCGAGTCACCCGCAGCAAGGTTATCAAGTTTTGCAAGGTTCAGTGGAGCCACCACACGGAGGATGAAGCCACCTGGGAACGAGAGGAAGATTTGCTGAAGGACCACCCTCACCTATTTTCTAGCCAACCCGAATCTCGAGGGCGAGATTCATCTTAAGGGGGGTAGGTTTGTAACATCCCAAATTTTCAATTTGGAATGTTATACACTAGATCATCATTGCATATCATATTTATTGCATTTTGGTTGATCCTAGAAAATTTTCGCAACTCAAGGACCCTCGGAGAGAGTTGGGGATTTCGTTATTTTCATATTTGAGTTGTCTCAAATTTTGAAAATAGGATCATTTTATTTTATCTTCAATTATTTCTATTACAAAAATATGAGAGAGGGAATAAAATGACTTTCCCAAAATAAAGAAATATTGAGGATTTAATAAAAAAATCAAATAAGATTTTATTTGGTTTTATTTGCTATTTTATTTGAATTTAGGAAAAATGAGCGCTTTTCAAAATTTCATTTAGGCCCCAAATAAATGTTCATCCTGTGCGGCTTGATTTTAGAAGCCGGGGAAAATTTGTTTCGGGATTTTTGGAGTCCGCTTAGTAGTCCTTTTGTTTTTTCTGAGCGTAAGTTTAAAAAAAACGTCCGAACTGACCTACAGGCCGTGCTAGGCCCGGACTCCCCGGACCCAGCCTTTATAAGCTGCCGGCCCACCCCGGGCCGAAACCCTAGCCGCTCCGCCTCGAACCCCGCGCCCGACGCCGCCGCCCCGCCAGACCCCGCCGCCGCGCACGCCGCCGCCTCGCTGAAGCCGCTACCGCTGACCCGCAGCCCGAGGTTTACCTCGATCCCGTCGCCGGTTTTCCCGGAAAAACCATTCGGTTTTCGTCGGTTTTTTTTGTTTGTTTCTTTTTTTCTTTAGATCGGTTTTTCTCCCGGTTTAGGCTAATTAGCGAGCGTTCGCTCGTTCGTTCATTTTAGCGAACGCATTCTTCGTTTAGATTCAGTTAACGAACGTTTGTTCGTTAAACTGTTCGTCGTTTTTCTTTTTCTCGGATTAAATCCGTGATTTTCTGATCGCGATTTCTGATCCGATTTTCGTTTTAGTTTATCTTTTCGCTCGTTTATCGCAATCAGGCGATTCAAGCACCTGGAGTTTCGTCTCGAAACCCTCTTTCCGTTTAACCAACTTAAACAAGTTTTTGCTTCTGTAAAATTGCCTTAGATCCATAATAGTAAACGAAGCCTGTTTCTTTTGCCGTTTGTTTTTCATTGCTTCGTTCGATTAGATTCTTTTTGCCAACCGGAGTTCTTAAGTTGAACTTTCTGGTTAAATCTCTTATTTGAGTTTTACCTGTGCATTAATTGAGTACTTATTGTGTGCTTGTTTGTTTGCTATAGAGTACCCAGAGTGCGCCGCTTGTTACTTTGAATCGCTAGGTTTCCCGGATCATCAGCAAGGCAAGTAACACTTTGATCATACCTCCTACTACCCAGTTTTATTGCATTAGATCAATCCTTACACATTGCACGATTAGGATCTAATTAAATTGTGGGTTTGGGAAGTAGTTGAGGTAGTACCTATTACCTGTCTAATTATCAAACCTTTGGGAGTTACTTCTACATTTGCTTATTATTGCTATGCTATGCTAGTAGACGTGGATTGGGTGAGTGTATCCATGACAGAAATGTTTACTTAATGTGGCAACCTAAACACACATCTGGGTGGATTGAGGCACCTGGGTATTCGAGGATTGCCTGTTTTCTTTTGGACCGCCACCCAGGCTCAAAGGGATCATGAGATTATTCATGCTAGAAACTTCCGTGCAGCCACAAGCTATTATGGGCTCTAGCATAGTTGACTAAGTCGTGCGAACTCTTACAGTGGTAGACTAGCAGATGTACGGGATGTAGGTGGTACGGTCTACCCATCGTAAGGTGATAGCGCTTCTGAAAGACTATGTCTCGGTCATCCGTTTCTCAAACACCGTGTAGTGCGAGAAACCAAACGGAGGCGATCGAGTCTTGTGGGGAAAAGTGCGCAAACCTCTGCAGAGTGTATAAACTAATCATGGTTAGTCGTGTCCCCGGTTGTGGACATCTTGAGTATCTAGTACCTGGATTATCATGTGAATCTCAACATGTTACTCTAAGGATTAATTTTGTTGGGTTTGTTTAATGATGATGTTTAATTGGGATTGAGAATGCTGTCAACCATTCTCAATGTTTAACAACCACCATAATAGTTAAATAAATTTATTCCTTTGCAGTAGGGAAAAATTGGCTTTACGCAAAACTATAACCATAGAGCTTTCCGCCAGCCAAATATGCATATAGTATAGCTGTTTCATTCCATTATTCTCTATGTGTTACATTGCCAGCATATTCCATGTGCTGACCCGTTTTTGGGCTGCAACGTTAATGTTGCAGACTTTTCAGACGATGATTAAGGAGTTTTAGGTCGTGGTTCTATACTCAGTGATGCCGTTGGAGTTGATGGACTCACTTATCTTCCAAGCCTTCCGCTGTTATCGTTATTAGATGGCCTTAAGCCATTTTTATTGTAATAAGTTATCTTTGGAAACACTCGATGTAATAAGTGTGTGATTGCTACTCTGCTATAAATCCTTCAAGTACTGTGTGGTGTCAGCATTACTGATCCAGGGATGACACTGGAGCACAGAGATTGGACCGTTTGAGGTCTGGTCGCTACAAAATACTTACTCTACTTTGTTGCATCACCCTTTCCTCTTCAAGGGGAAAACCAACGCAAGCTCAAGAGGTAGCAGGAAGAATTTCTAGCACCGTTGCCAGGAGATCTACGCCAAGTCGAGACATACCAAGTACCCATCATAAACTCTCATCCCTCGCATTATATTATTTGCCATTCTCTCATTTTCCTCTCCCCCGCTTCTAAAACGATTTGCCTTTTCTTCGCACCACTTCCGTTCACCTTCTTCGTTTGCTTTTTGTCTGCTCGTGTGTTGAATTGCTTGCTTTGTCATGATAGCTCAAGATAATACCAAATTGTGTGACTTTTCCAATAACAATACCAATGTTTTTATTAGTACTCCGATTGCTCCCGCTACTAATGTGGAATCTTGTGAAATTAATGTCGCTTTGCTGAATCTTGTTATGAAAGAACAATTTTCCGGCCTTCCTAATGAAGATGCCGCATCCCATCTTAATAATTTCATTGATTTGTGTGATATGCAAAAGCAAAAAGATGTGGATAATGATATTATTAAATTGAAGTTATTTTCGTTCTCACTTCAAGAGCGTGCTAAAACTTGGTTTTCATCTTTGCCTAAAAATAGTATTGATTCATGGAATAAGTGCAAAGATGCTTTTATTTCCAAGTATTATTCTCCCGCTAAGATCATCTCCCTTAGGAATGATATTATGAATTTTAAGCAACTTTATTATTAACATGTTGCACAATCTTGGGAAAGGATGAAACTGATGATACAAAATTTCTCTACTCATGGTTTGAATTTATGGATGATTATACAAAAAATTTATGCTGGATTGAATTTTGCTTCTAGAAATCTTTTAGATTCGGCCGCGGGAGGTACTTTTATGGAAATTACTTTAGGAGAAGCTACTAAACTCCTAGATAATATTATGGTTAATTATTCTCAATGGCATACCGAAAGATCTTCCACTAGTAAAAAAGTGCATGCAATTAAAGAGATTAATGTTTTGAGTGGAAAGATGGATGAGCTTATGAAATTATTTGCTAGCAAGAGTGCTCCTACTGATCCTAATAATATGCCTTTGTCTACTTTGATTGAGAATAATAATGAATCTATCGATTTGAATTTTGTTGGTAGGAACAATTTTGGTAATAATGCGTATAGAGGTAATTTTAATCCTAGGCCTTTTCCTAGTAATTCCTCTAATAATTATGGTAATTCCTACAAAAAATCTTCAGGAAATTATAATGATATGCCCTCTGATTTTGAGAATAGTGTTAAAGAATTTATAAGTTCGCAAAAGAATTTCAATGCTTTGATTGAAGAAAAATTGTTTAAGATTGATGTTTTGGCTAGGAAGGTGGATAGAATTTCTCTTGATGTTGATTCTTTGAAACTTAGATCTATTCCAGATAAGCATGATATAAATGAGTCTCCCAAAGCCATGATAATTTCCATTGATGTGTGCAAAGAAAGAATCGTTAAGATGTGTGCTAAAAAGGATTGGTTTATAAAAGCGTGTTCTTCTAGTTTCGGCGAAAATAATCATGAAGATTTTGAAGTAATTGATGTGACTCCTATTGAATCTTTGTTTTCCAATGTAAATCTTGATAAATATGGGACTGGAGATGAGTTAACTTTAGTTAAAAGGCGACCAAATGATTCTGAGTTTTTAGATCTAGATGCAAAAATTGATAAAAGTGGGATTGGAGAGGTCAAAACTTTAAATAGCAATGAACCCACTCTTTTGGATTTCAAGGAATTTAATTATATAATTGTTCTTTAATAGATTGTATTTCCTTGTTGCAATCCATGTTGAATTCTCCTCATGCTTATAGTCAAAAAAAAGCTTTTACTAAACATATCATTGATGCTATGATGAAATCTTTTGAAGAAAAGCTTGAATTGGAAGGTTCTATCCCTAGAAAACTTTATGATTAGTGGGAACCTACAATTAAGATTAAGATTAAATATTATGAATCCCATGCTTTGTGTGATTTTGGCTGCTAGTGTTTCCATGATTCCAAAAACTTTATGTGATTTGTTAGGTTTCCGTGAATTTGATGATTGTTCCTTAAATTTGCATCTTGTGGATTCCATTATTAAGAAACCTATGGGAAGAATTAATGATGTTCTTATTGTTGCAAATAGGAATTATGTGCCTGTAGATTCATTGTTCTCGATATAGATTGCAATCCTACATGTCCTATTATTCTTGGTAGACCTTTCCTTAGAACGATTGGTGCAATTATTGATATGAAAGAAGGAAACATTAGATTTCAATTTCCGTTAAGGAAAGGCATGAAACACTTTCCAAGAAGGAAAATTAAATTTCCTTATGAATCTATTATGAGAGCCACTTATGGATTGCATGCCAAAGATGATAATACTTAGATCTATTCGTGCTTTATGCTTAGCTAAGGGGGTTAAACAATAGCGCTTGTTGGGAGGCAACCCAACTTTATTTTTGTTTTTGCTTTTTAGGTTCTGTTTTGCAATAAATAATTCATCTAGCCTCTCGTTAGATGTGTTTTTATGTTTTAATTGGTGTTTCAGCCAAGTAAGACCTATGGGATAGCTTACGGTGATAGTTGATTTGATTTTACTAAAAAATAGAAACTTTTGCACTTAGGAAATTAATTTTGATTTTTAGCAGAAGCGCGATAAAATACTAATTCTTATTTAAGTAGATTAATAAACAAATTCCTTGTGTCGTCCTAATTTTTCAGGATTTTTGGAGTTACAGAGGTATTCGAAATCTCCAGATTGCTACAGTCTGTTATGTTTTTGATAGATTCTGTTTTTCGCGTGTTGTTTGCTTATTTTGATGCATCTATGGCAAGACAGGCCACAACCCCCGCACAACGCGCAGTTGAGCTCCGTCTCTGAAACTAAAAAACTGGGTGAGCTGCTGGGTCTCTGGTGTTATCCACTCATTGTTTAATTTTCTCGTTTATTGACTACATTGACAATGGCGTGGGACCTAGTTGCCAAAAAACTAGGAGGAAGTATTTTTTGGCTTGTAAATAATGAGGCACCTGCTTGTGTAATGCAATGACCCTGGTGGGTCCCTACTGTCAGCCTCTCTATGTACAGTTATCTCCTGATTCCTCTCGGTTGTTGACCATGTTGACAATGCCAGACGGCGGCGGGCACAACGAGCGAACCAAGGCGGAGAACGACGGCGAGGCCTCGGACGGGAACAAACAGGAGCCGTGGAAGATGTGGCAGTGTAGTGGCAGGCGGAGGGGAGTACGAGGGCAACAACATTCAACTCAAGCTTACAAATGGTACAAAAAGCCCAAGGATGAATTGTTCATCAAATTTAGACAAAACCCGGAATGAACATGGCAGTAACATCTAACCCAACCACTCTTTTTCACAGTCACAAACAAATGGATCGGTCTGATCCATAAAATCAACATCATGTGCAAAACAATTATTTCAGGATGACTACAATTTGTTGTAAATAGAAGCCGAGCACGTTTAGAAGCCCATTTGTCCACCTGAAACTTCTTTTTTTGCTGTTCAATGTTTCCGTCCATGAGAAATCTCTTGCTATAAAACTTAAGCCTCATGGACAATAGTAACCTCACATTCAACAGGAAGAATGTGACAAAGCTTCTGTTTGCCTGGTTGGATGCATATCCTTCCATCGTTATTGTCCTCAAACAAATGTCACGAGAATTGAGAAAATCCTGGTGCTTATTACGCCACCGATTGTTTATATGTTTTCTTCCATGTGGTTGTAATGCCTAAGTAGACATGAAGATTTGAAAACAGTTAAGGTCTGAAAAAAGTGTATGTCGAAAGAGCAACAGCTGGACGGTTAATTCTAGTACAATATATATGGTATTTCAATGTGCATGTAATCATCACCTTTATATATAAATTCTCCAGAGATCGAAAGCATCACAGCAAGCCAATAATTATGTTCTGATCATAACTAAACATTTCGACATATAAGATCTTGATAGAATCCAGCAGCATTGATAGGCTATCCATGGACGAACTCTTCATTGAGCATATAACATAATATTAGTACCCAAAGTGTACTCCAAGATGATATAAAACTTATGCGCACAAATGAAAAATGCAAATTATGATTACAAATGTGTAGATGATAATATACGGTACCTGAAAAAGTGAGGAGCCAGACACCAACTTCTTGTGATCATTAAACGGATCATGAATTACACCCAAGGTCTCTAGTTTGGGCGCAGAGATGACAGGTATTTGCCAAGGTTTACAACAATAATGAAGGAGCAAACTTTGACGTGAAGGGGCATCTTCGGTGATTAGCTGTTGTCCTTCAAAACAAATTCCAATGCTTTTAAGGTGAGGTGACTTTATTTGGAGACAACTGATAGGGATTTCTACCCCCAAAACAATCAGCAAGCGCTCCTGGGTAGGGCAACTGGAGTGGATGATGTTGTGCAGTGAGGCCTCCGACAGATCAAACAACACAAGCGAAAGTTTTTTAGTAGTGGGAGTTGAAGCATTTGTACCAGATCATCTGGTAGATTGCACTGGGCGAAGGTGGCAGTGTGGAGATAGGAGGAAAAGCACGATATGGACAACGGTTGTGTGGGCACAAATTCTTGGTGTCCGGTTTTGTGGTAATGGTATAACTCAAATTGTTGGAGTTTTTCGAATTTAGGGGATGTCAGCCAAGCGTCCACCGTGCCGGGTATGGACAACAGGTAGCGTGTCGGTATGGAGAGGCGTTGAATGGGGCCCTTCTAGTGAGAGGAGACGATGGATCTAAGGAGATCAAATTCAGGAAGGACGGATATCTGATGACAGTCGAGATTGAGGGGCGCGGTGCGCCATAGATGGCGCCACCGAGTTGAGACGACTTGTGTGTGGCAGCAATCCTTGGTCTGGAGAAGCGAGATGATCTCCTCAAGGATGTCGTCCGAGAGATCGCTGATGCGGTCCACCGGAGATTCTACCAGTTCCTCAGATCCGGGTGGGGGGGCTCGCCGCTTCTCCCCGCACTGCCGGGTGCGGGATATACAACCGGCGTCACCACTGGCGGGAGCCTCATCTTCTTGGCGCTGGGGCCAGCCAACTCTATTTTCCTTGCAGGCGTCGCGCCGAGCTCACGGGTTTGAGCAGAGTAGCCAGAGACGAGGCTAGTGGTAGTGTGAGTGGGGAAGAAGGAGGGCTGGGGTTTTCTGTAGTAGTGGAAGAAGAGGAGCATGCGTTTTCTGTACAAGTGAGGAAGAACGTGAGCGGTGGTTTTCTAGATGAGTGAGGAAGATGGGGAGCGGGGGGAATTGGGGGGATACGGAAGCGGGAGAGTCCAGCGAGCTGCATTATAAGTGGAAGCGAGGAGGAAGGAGGG